>NC_092265.1:6567500-6765000 GCF_036320965.1 Panulirus ornatus
GTATTAGATATTTAAGCACTGACATCTTTAAAGCTCTCTTTATGCTCCTTGTATTCCACCCAGCACCCCATTCACCACAAAAAGTACAAACAATGACAACAAAACTAACAGCACACCACTACCAATAGCAACATTGAACTTGCCACCGACTCATTCATCACGAAAACTACCACCACGTCTCAAGCAGAAGCTAAGTCTACACGAAAATGCTCATATCTCCGGAAGTCACATGTAAAATCCTTTACCTTATGCCTTTCCTGAGAACACAGTGTATACAGAGGACATTCATCTCAGCGCATAACTTGACGATGATGAGGAGAGAAATGCGGATGCAAAAAAAAAAGAGAGTAGCTCCGCTGGCTCTCTCGTATTTACAATTCCACTGTGCCAGAGCAAATATGAACCATCGCGCCCAGACCCTAAAACTAACGTCCTTTTCCCAAAACTTTACACCCAAAGCACACCGCGTGCTGCTGGCAAGATTTGCCTGCGGATCTAAGGTTGCATGTTTAATTCAGGGATTATTATGATATTCAAGATAAAGTCACAGGAATTTCGATGAACACAGATATTGATTGTACGAGAGTGATTGTAATGAGTGTATTTTGCTACCTGGCTGTATTAACCTTGTATTTCACACATATATTCAATGTTAGTGATATATATATATATATATATATATATATATATATATATATATATATATATATATATATATATATATATATATATATATATATATATATATATATATATATTTCATACTATTCGCCATTTCCCGCATTAGCGAGGTACCGTTAAGAACAGAGGACTGGGCCTGTGAGGGAATATCCTCACCTGGCCCCGTTCTCTGTTCCTTCTTTTGGAAAATTTAAAAAAAAATGAGAGGGGAGGATTTCCAGCCCCCCGCTCCCTTCCCTTTTAGTCGCCTTCTACGACACGCAGGGAATACGTGGGAAGTATTCTTTCTCTCCTATCCCCAGGGATAATATATATATATATATATATATATATATATATCTTATACTCAGGCACAGCTTACTGAAGTCAGGAGTGAGCAGTTCCTCGAAAGGGGCATGAAACAACCAGAGGCCAAATAAGATTAAGCAAGAAACTAGTTTTGGACGTCAAAAAACCCATGTTGTCAGAACAGTGGATAAACTTGTGTCTACCCAGTGTTACCTTACTGACGGCGACCTGACATGGTAGCAGAACACGGCCTGTGACCTCACCTGACGACCTAATTCTTAGAAAAATGAGCTAGGTGGCCCGTCCTTACGGTTGCACCTGTGGTGAGCACTCCATTGACACCCATACTCCATGTTCGGCAGGCCAAAAGTTGCCGCTGTAATCATTCCATTAAGTAGATGACTTGACCCTCTCCATGAGAAGAGCCGCTCTCACGGACCTAACCTTAGTCCTACAGCAGAGACTGCGTTTACAGATGTTCCTTTGGGAATAAGCCTCTTCTCTTCCTAGACCGCCTTTGTGCTCTGTCCTCCTTTCTTCTTAGATACCCGGCATCACCGCAGGACAGCACTATCTCTTTTCTAAATAAGCGGGTGGACTCTGTCTGCTGTCTCTTTTTGCCCCTGAATCAACAGGTAGTATTGGCGCAGGGAGCTCTAGCCGTAATCCACTGAACGGGCCGCCAGAGGCTAAGGCCCGTGTCGCATTAGGTGTGTGACAGTCTTTTACAAAACAAAGCAAAACAAAAAAAAAAAAAACGCCGGACAGTCACAGCCTCGTCGGACAGGATGTCCTCTATTTAGAACACACTAGAACTCTCACCACAAGTGCAGAACTCTCTCCCCAGACTCTGCAAATTGATGATTAAAGATCAGTCGACCCCTAGGCGACGCGAAGAGCACAACAGCCAAAATAGTTGTCACAGAACCTTTAAATGATATGGGAACACATCATAATGGCCTCGCAGAGCACAGCCCTGTGTTCCCTGCCGTCTGGCGTCGTGATCATGACACAAAAAAAATATCAGGTGTTCTCAGAAGCACGGGATAGGTTGTCCTTCAAGGAGAGAGAGAGAGAGAGAGAGAGAGAGAGAGAGAGAGAGAGAGAGAGAGAGAGAGAGAGAGAGAGAGAGAGAGAGAGAGATCCGTGTTCTTGCAGGATATAATGAAGATGTTTCCCAACTAAGGAGAAGTAAGAGAAATGGTGCAGGTGTATGGATGGTGTGTACATTGTGGTGGAGTAGGTATGTGGATGGCGTGTACAGTGTGGTGGAGTAGGTATGTGGATGGTGTGTACAGTGTGGTGGAGTAGGTATGTGGATGTGTACATTGTGGTGGAGCAGGTATGTGGATGGTGTGTACGTTATGGTGGAGCGAGTATGTGGATGGCGTGTACATTATGATGGGGTAGGTCTGTGGACAGTGTGTACATCATGGTGGAGCAGGTATATGGATTGCGTATACGTTGTGGTGGAGTAGATATGTGGATGGTGTGTACATCATGGTGGAACAGGATGTGCATTGTGTGTATATTGTGGTGGGGTAGGAATGTGGATGGTATGTACATTATGGTGGAGCAGGTAAGTGGATGATGTGTACATTTTAGTGGATTAGAAATGTGGATGGTGTGTGCATTGTGGTGAAGTAGGAATGTGGATGGTGTGTATATTGTGGTGGAGTAGTTATGTGGATGGTAAGAACATTGTGGTGGAGTAGGAATGTGAATGGTGTGCACATGGTGGTGGAATATGTTTATGGATGGTGTGTACATTGTGGTGGAGCAGATATGTGAATGGTGTGTACAATGTGGTGAGTAGGTATGTGGATGGTGTGTACATGTTGGTGGAATAGGTTTGTGGATGGTGTGTGCATTGTGGTGGAGTAGGTATGTGGATGGTATGTACATGGTGGTGAGTAGGTATGTGGATGGTGTGTACATTTTGATAGAATATGCTTTTGGATGGTGTGTGCATTGTATGTACATGGTGGTGGAATATGCTTGTGGATGGTGTGTACATTGTGGTGGAGTAGGTATATGGATGGTATGTACTTGATGGTGGAATATGCTTGTGGATGGTGTGTATATTGTGGTGGAGTAGGTATGTGGATTGTATGTACATTGTGGTGGAGTAGGTATGTGGATTGTATTTACATGTGGTGAAGTAGGTATGTGGATTGTATGTACATTGTGGTGGAGTAGGTGTGTGGATTATGTGTACATGTGGTGGAGTAGGTATGTGGATTGTATGTACATTGTGGTGGAGTAGGTATGTGGATTGTGTGTACATGTGGTGGAGTAGGTATGTGGATTGTGTGTACATGTGGTGAAGGTATGCGGATGGTGTATGTGCTGGGGTGGTGATTGGGGGTGTTCGGTGGAGGAAGTGTGTGGAACAGATTATGTGGGTGTCGCAGGTGGTATGGATCAAGTGTAGGTGGACGGTGCATGTGTCGATCGGAACACACACACACACACACACACACACACACACACACACACACACACACACACACACAGGACACAGACTGTAACCTTTAACCTTGAGAATAACTCGGGATTACATCCTTTAAGTCTTTCAAGATGATCAGGAGAAGCCAAATTCGTCGCACCTCTTCAGACGCTGTTTTAAAAGCCCAGGACACACAGTGCCAGTTACTACTAGCTCTTCACGATCATTTGAATCTAAATCGAATCTGAAAATGCACGCGCCGTGTCTCAGAGGGAAGGAGGAGGATCTCAGCGTACTTGGCAACGTCGGGAGGCCAAAGTGTGCGTGTGTACCCGGCCGGTCACTGGTGGAAACTCAGTGCTGTCCGAGGTATCGCAAAGTGCGGGCCTTTAGCGCCTCCTCCCGTACGTGTGGTGTGAGGGTGGCAGAAACCGACACCAGAGGCACCCTCCACCAAAACTAAAACATGTGGAGTCGGGACTTGAACTCTGGGCCTCTCGTATGCGGGCGATATTCCGTCTGTTAGTGTTAACAATAGCCTTTGACTTATGCACAGCCGGGTAAGTTCCGTGATTGTCATGTGTTTGGGAAGGTATGTGTGGACATGTGGCTCCGGGTTATGCCTCCAGTTCAGGAGAGTTTTCTTTAGCCATCGGTTCTTTTTGAATCATATAATTAAAAAAAAATATATATATATGGATGTCATGTTTTCGAGGTATTTAAGGATGATGCGACGTGTCAGCTGTACCGGTGAAAGATGGATGAGGAAGATAAGTGAATTGTTTTTGAGATGCTGCGTCCTGACGATAATGATATAAACCAGTTATGGAGGGTATTTGAGGACGTGCACACACCGCATGGTGGCTATTTTTTCGCTCAGAAAACAAAATCAAAATATATATATATATATATATATATATATATATATATATATATATATATATATATATATATATATATATATATATATACAAAAGAAATTCAACGTATCTGAAAAGAAGTCTATTGCGCTTGAAGATATATCCAACGAAAACAGTGTTGGAGGCAAAGTTATGAGGAGGGAGGGGATGTGGCTCGTTCCTCTCCGCACCAGGTCCTGTTGTGGGGAGACACTCCCACAGGTGGACGACCTCGCCTGCCGCAGTGTCCCCGTGGCACGTGTGTATCTGCCAATCAGACGATACCAATGCTACCTCCCGGCCACACACCTGACCCCTTGTTCTGGGAAGACGCTTCTTTTCGCCTGAACTTGACATTCAGGTGGACAGATTTCTTGTGGTCTCAGCCGTGTTGACGGTACGCAGATGGTTCTCTATTTCTGTCTGAATACGTACGTTTTTACTGTGATGAAAATGGAATGCAGTGATTTCCATACTTTGAAAAAGTTTACTGTGTTTTGGTTCTCCTAAGAGTGGGGTGAGATACTTGTGTTTATTTCTGTGCCCAAGTTCTTTTGAAAGATATAGTGTTTTTTACAGTTATATATATATATATATATATATATATATATATATATATATATATATATATATATATATATATATATATATATATATATATATACTCGGAAATATTGAAAATTGAATTATAACTTCAAATCAAACGAACAAAAGTTCTACTTTGAACAGCCCTTTTCCCTGTTTTTCAATTAGTCCCCTTGGGGGTACATACACTTGGACTGTATATCTCTGAAACAAATATGAATAAATCTCTATAGTCTCCTAGTTCTTGTCATGTGTAGCTCAACAAGTGAAGTGATGATATTCGGCTTCAACCCGAGATAGGAACTTCATAATGAAGACCTGTGGGTAAGGTGCCTAGCTGCAGGGAGATGTAGGCACGGACTAGGCTCCGAACTTCCCTTCGAACTAGGAAAAGTTTGTGTGAGAGTGAAGCGAGAGGTGACCGCGTTCCTGCGAACGAGACAACTGGTGCACAGAACAACTGGTTGATGAGACGTCCTCCGCGACTCATTACACAAATGTTGTGACGTCAACCCCTTTCGGTAATGTGACCTCCTGTTGCTCATTTCTAGGAAGGTGTAAAAACCCTCCATCAATTATGTGTGTGTGTGTGTGTGTGTGTGTGTGTGTGTGTGTGTGTGTGTGTGTGTGCCCACCTCATGGCCTCCTCTTCTTCCCCCTTGTCCTCCCTTCATAGGCAGCACAAGAGAGGGCGTCCGAACTAACCACGACGGTGACAGTGCCCCACACCCGGTTGTAAACGCTCTACAGAACAGAGATAGAAACCGAATGCAGAATTACGTGTTATCAGTGTTTTATCAGATATCTTTGACGTGGAATAAGAGCTCATTGTGTATGTTATCGACCCATGTGGAGAGAGAGTAAGGGAACTCGTCCGTGCGGTGTAGATACCCCAAGCTGTGAGGAAAGCACCAAACAAACAGCTTGCAGCCAGACCCAGCCAGCCTAGAGCAGCATTCCCTCCTCGTCGGCG
This sequence comes from Panulirus ornatus, assembly GCF_036320965.1. Taxonomy (NCBI): domain Eukaryota; kingdom Metazoa; phylum Arthropoda; class Malacostraca; order Decapoda; family Palinuridae; genus Panulirus; species Panulirus ornatus. Next base: position 6,573,376 of record NC_092265.1, read on the forward strand.
GCGCCAGAGGTAGGGTTACACCATAAAGTTCTGACTTCGGGTGTTGATTTTGTGACCACACCTTCCAACCACCTCCACCCCGACATGTCCTCCTTTATAGACGTACTTTCAGGATCATATCCTATCAAGTCTTTCTCTACGTTTGCTTAAAAGAAGTCAAAAGAGAGTCTCATTCATAGAAAAAAAAGACGCTCACTTGATTCTCACGCTCCCAACTGCCGATAGAGGAGTGGATCGTCCTTGTGTCATCATCCCCTCTACTGCTTTGCTCCACGGTCGGGATTACGCAATAAGTTTAAAAGATTTAACAAGTGCCTTTAACACACACACACACACACACACACACACACACACACACACACGTACGGCAGTGGGACCCACAGGTACTCTGGTCTAGCCATTGACCTGACCTTCAAGAGATCCGGTTCAGAGGCTGGGGTCATCACACCCATGATGCGTCGATATGAGGTTTGAGATCTGGCAGGTGATATGATGGGTTTCCAAATGAAATACAGAGGCGCCTCTTGGTGGCTTTGGAAGATGCAGTCGCTCAAAATGTTATTTGAATAAATATATATATATATATATATATTTTTTTTTTTTTTTTTTTATACTTTGTCGCTGTCTCCCGCGTTTGCGAGGTAGCGCAATGAAACAGACGAAAGAAATGGCCCAACCCCCCCCCCCCCCCACATACACATGTACATACACACGTCCACACACGCAAATATACATACCTACACAGCTTTCCATGGTTTACCCCAGACGCTTCACATGCCTTGATTCAATCCACTGACAGCACGTCAACCCCTGTATACCACATGACTCCAATTCACTCTATTCCTTGCCCTCCTTTCACCCTCCTGCATGTTCAGGCCCCGATCACACAAAATCTTTTTCACTCCATCTTTCCACCTCCAATTTGGTCTCCCTCTTCTCCTCGTTCCCTCCACCTCCGACACATATATCCTCTTGGTCAATCTCTCCTCACTCATTCTCTCCATGTGCCCAAACCATTTCAAAACACCCTCTTCTGCTCTCTCAACCACGCTCTTTTTATTTCCACACATCTCTCTCACCCTTACGTTACTTACTCGATCAAACCACCTCACACCACACATTGTCCTCAAACATCTCATTTCCAGCACATCCATCCTCCTGCGCACATCTCTATCCATAGCCCACGCCTCGCAACCATACAACATTGTTGGAACCACTATTCCCTCAAACATACCCATTTTCGCTTTCCGAGATAATGTTCTCGACTTCCACACATTTTTCAAGGCTCCCAAAATTTTCGCCCCCTCCCCCACCCTATGATCCACTTCCGCTTCCATGGTTCCATCCGCTGACAGATCCACTCCCAGATATCTAAAACACTTCACTTCCTCCAGTTTTTCTCCATTCAAACTCACCTCCCAATTGACTTGACCCTCACCCCTACTGTACCTAATAACCTTGCTCTTATTCACATTTACTCTCAACTTTCTTCTTCCACACACTTTACCAAACTCAGTCACCAGCTTCTGCAGTTTCTCACATGAATCAGCCACCAGCGCTGTATCATCAGCGAACAACAACTGACTCACTTCCCAAGCTCTCTCATCCCCAACAGACTTCATACTTGCCCCTCTTTCCAGGACTCTTGCATTTACCTCCCTTACAACCCCATCCATAAACAAATTAAACAACCATGGAGACATCACACACCCCTGCCGCAAACCTACATTCACTGAGAACCAATCACTTTCCTCTCTTCCTACACGTACACATGCCTTACATCCTCGATAAAAACTTTTCACTGCTTCTAACAACTTGCCTCCCACACCATATATTCTTAATACCTTCCACAGAGCATCTCTATCAACTCTATCATATGCCTTCTCCAGATCCATATATATATATATATATATATATATATATATATACACTTTTTTGTCTCTGTCTCCCGCGTTAGCGAGGTAGCGCAAGGAAAAAGACGAAAGAATGGCCCAACTCACCCACATACACATGTATCTATATACACGTCCACACACGCACATATACATACCTGTGCATTTCAACCTATGCATACATATACATACACAGACATATACATATATACCCATGTACATAATTCATACTTGCTGCCCTTATTCATTCCCGTCGCCACCCCGCCACACATGAAAGGACATTCCCCTGCCCCCGCATGCGCGCGAGGTAGCGCTAGTAAAATACAACAAAGGCCACATTCGTTCACACTCAGTCCCTAGCTGTCATTATATATATATATATATATATATATATATATATATATATATATATATATATATATATATATATATATATATATATATATATTCAAGTTCTCTTACAAAAGAGATCTTACGTTCGATTGAAAGGCTGGCTAAAGTTCCCTTTAACCTTAATATCAGCTGGGTTGTTGGTGCAGGTCGGGCATTACATGTAAACGAGAGAGGTCAAAGTGTATTATGTGGGCCTCGTGGATATTGAGTGGTAATGGCGATTGTTGATTATTAGTGGTGTATTCTGTGTATCATGTGGGTCTGGTGTGTACCAAGGCAGGGGGTGTGGTCAGGCTGGTTCTGGGAATGGCACTCCCCCACCTCCATCAACCGGGAGTGCGGTGGTAATACTATTTGGGCCAGCATTGTTCATTAGCAGTTGGAGTAAGGGATGTTGTCAGGGAGGGTAGCATTACTCTCTGTGACAGTCAGTGTGTCTTGGTTGTGGGCTCGGGTAGCACTGCTCTTAGGGTAGTGTGCTGGGGTAGCACTGCCCTTAGGGTGATGTGCTGGGGACAGCACATCCTCTAGGGTTAATGTAGCGGGGATAGCACTTCCCCTGGGGGTGATGTGCTGGAGGATAGCACTAACCCTGGGGTTGGAGCGGTGCTGGGTACAGCAGTGCTCCCGGCGATGGGGTTGATGCTGGATACAGTGCTGGGTGGGGACATTGCTGGGGATGGCATTATTATCCCCGGGGTAGGGGCGGTGCTGGCGCGGCCTCAGCAGATAAGAGAGATGAGATAGGGAGAGAGAGAGAGAGAGAGAGAGAGAGAGAGAGAGAGAGAGAGAGAGAGAAGAGAGAGAGAGAGAGAGAGAGAGAGAGAGAGATGGCCTGTGTTCCTCTCGCTATCCAGACACCCGGTACACCTGCACGCTAGCAGCCGCATCTGTGCCCTCCACATCTGTGCTTGCTTCATATTTATTGTGCACACTTGCTCCTCCTGCAGCTCTGTAAGTTACGCAACTCAACGAAGCCTGTGTTAGTGTTAGTTGTATCAGCTATACCTCTGCTAACTGCACCTGTGTCATCTGTACCTGTGTTAGCTGTACCTGTGTAACCTACAGCCACATTAGCCGCACCTATATCAGCTATACTTGCCTTAGCTGCGCCCCTGTCAGCTGCATCTGTGTCAGCTAATCCTGTGTTAGCATCACCTCTGCTGGCTACAGCTGTTAGCTGCATCAGTGTCAAGTAAACTTGCGTTAGATGCACCTCTGCAAGCCACAGCTGTAAGCTGCACCTGTTAACTGATATTGTGTTAGCTTCACCTCTGCTAGCTGCAGCAGTTCGATGCACCTATATCAGCTGCACCTTTGCAAGTCAAACCTGGGGGCGATCTACACTTTCGATGATTACACCTGTATCTGCTTTATAGTCACCCGGTGCACGTGCGATAGCCTCACATCCACCGTCTGTGCTCGTGTCATCTGTACACCTATGCATATAGCTACGTCTGTGCCAATAGTGTCTGTACCACCGACTGTGGCAACCACACCTTTGCATCGGTAACATCTGTGCTAGATGTGTTGGCGGTATCCTCACTTATGCCATGTATTCTTCAAATAGTATCATCCATTTGTTCTTGTGCCTGCTGCTCCTCCAGCAAAAAGGGAATAGACGTTGAAGAGAAGTTGTGTAAATCTGTGTATCAATTTCTCTATACAGTTCTGGTTAGACGTGACAGGTAGAGAGTAAATATCTGCAAATAAGGCATATATTTATTTTTTCCTGGCGCTACTTCGCTAAGGCAAGACAAAACTGTTCATAAGGAAGTTAATTCCGGAGATGTTTATTCCCGTTCTAACACTTGTTTTGAATTCCGGTAAACTAAATCAATTATATCTTGAATTATGAAATCATTACATATTGTCAGAACATATGAAAATGTATACTGCATACCATCGACTGGTATATTTTGGCATCTGCAGGTTCATTCCGGTATCTCTCCAAAACACGGAACGTTGGAGGTACCCGGAATATTTGAGGGAAAAAAGATGACCCACTCCTTTGAAATTTTGAAACTATTTTCTGTTCGTATCCAGTTAATAAGTCTACTGTATGAGTAGAGAGTAAACTTATGTCACGAATGAACTGTAATAGTTTCCATGTCGCAATTATCCGCCTCCTTAGGGGTTCTGATGAAAAAGACCCGTTGTGAACTCTTAATCCTATTACGCTAACGCCTGTGAGATAAGGGCGACCAGGCTTCATGGCAGATTAGCCGCTGTTAGCGGTAAGGGGTTCTTTTAAGGATATCCCTCTATGTTAGTGGCTAGTTGGTGTCCTTGAACCTTTGATAATGGAGAGTAGGACAGCATCACGTGTTCCGAGATCTCTCTCTGTCCCCACACACGACCCTCTGGGAGCCTTCCCACACACCACACAACATTCCGCCACTTCCAAGGGTGGTAGGCTACCGTATGCCACGTCCCGGGGATAATGGGGCTACTGTATGCCACTGCATGGGGAGGTAGGCTACTGTATGCCACTGCCTGGGAATGTGGGCTACTGTCTGTCACTTTCTGGGGAGGTGGGCTACTTATGCCACTGCCTGGTGAAGTGGTGGCCTATTCTATGCCATTTCTTGTAGCTGGCGGGATACTTACTGTATGCCACTTCCTGGAGCTGATCGTCTACTGTATGCAGCTTCTTAGAGCTGATGGGCTACTGTATCCCATTTCCTGGAGCTGGTGAGCTACTGTATCCCACTTCCTATAGCTGGTGAGCTACTGTATCCCACTTCCTGGAGCTGGTGCCTTGCTACTGTATGGTGTTCTCCTTGAACTACTAGGAGGAGGAGGAGGAGGCTACTGAAGGCCTCGCCAGTCCCGGCCGGCTGCTGGGATTGCCCCGGAGACAGCCTGGCAGGGCTGGCCACCACGGCACTTGACACTCCTGCGGCTTATTTTTTTTTTTTTTTTTTTTTTTTTTTTTTTGCGGCCCACAAGTGGCACCAGCACAACCCCTTGAATTTGTTTGTTTGTGCCGGGCGGCGCTGTAGGACCGGCGCAGGGCCGTCTGAGGCGTCCAATGATAAGTTTATCGTGAGATGATGTCCTTCCCTTCCCTATTATATATATGTGTGTGTGTGTGTAATCCCTGTGATAGGGTAGAAAGATTACTACCTCCGTATTCCTGCGTGTCGTAGAGGTGCTGGAAACCCTCCGCTTGTTGTATTTGTTTTTAAAAGACGGAACGGAAGGAGCCAGGAAGGGAGTGCTCATCCTTCCCTAAGGCTCAGACTGGAGAGATAGGTAGTATGTTTAAGGAAAGAAGCTTGGATGCGTGCGAGAAATACTTAGATAAATAGATGGATTTGCATGAGGCATTTATGGATGTGGAGAGAGCATATGACAAGGTTGATAAAGATGCTTTGTGGAAGGTCTTAAGAACAGACGGTGTGAAGGAAAACTACTAGAAGGAGTAAGTTTTTATCACGAGTGTAAGGCATGTGTGCGAGTAGGAAGAAAGGAGAGTGAATTGTTCCTGGTGAATGTTGGTCAGCGGCATGGATGTGTGATGACACCATGATTGTTTAATTTGTTTAAGGATGAGGCGGTGAGGGAAGTAAATGTGAGTCTCGGAGGGACGGGTGAATATGCAGTCTGTAGGGAAAGTATGGCTTTGGGAAGTGAGTCAGTTGTTGCTTGCTGATGATGTAACACTGATGACAGATTCAAGTGAGATACTGCTTAAGTTAGTGACTGAATTTGGAAGAATGTGTGAGAGGAAGTTGAGAGCAAATATGAATAAAAGCAAGGTTATTAGGTTTAGCAGGGTTGAGGGATAGGTTAGTTGGAGTGTTAGTTTGAATGGAGAAAATTTGGAAGTGGAGTATTTTAGATTTCTGGGAGTGGAAATGGCAGCGAGTGGAACCATGGAGGCGGAAGTGAATGATAGGGTGGGTGAGGTGGTGAAGGTTCTGAGAGCGATCAAAAATGTGTGAAAAGAGAGATCGCTGTCTACGACGGCAAGGATGGGTATACCTAAAGTTAAAGTACATGCAGGAGGGTGAAAGGCGTGCACGGGATAGAGTGAAATGGAACGATGTGGTATACCGGGGTCGACATACTGTCAATAGACTGGACCAGGGCATGTGAAACGTCTGGGATAAAACCATGGAAAGGTCTGTGGGGCCTGGATGTGGATGGGGAGCTGTGGTTTCGGTGCATTACACTTGACAGCTAGAGACTGAGAGTGAACGAATGTGGCCTTTTTTTGTGTGTTTTCCTGGCGCTACCTCGCTGAAGCAAGGGGTAGCGTTGCTATTTCCTGTGGGGCGGAGTAGCGCCAGGAATGAATGAAGGCAAGCAAGTATGAATATGTGTATGTGTATTTATGTATATGTCTGTGTATGTGTTGTATATGTATGTATATGGGCGTGTGTGTATATATATATATATATATATATATATATATATATATATATATATATATATATATATATATATATATATATATATATACGTGTGTGTGTGTGTGTGTGTGTATGAGTTGATGGGCCATTCTTCGTCAGTTTCCTGGAGCTACCTCGCTGACGCGGGAAACGGTGATCAAGGATAATGGATAATAAGAAATCATAAATGTTATTATCATCATTATTATCATAAGAGACCCCTTATATGGGGTTCTCGCAACTCAGAAACTGGAAAAGAACGGACTTCCTGGGAGCGAAGATAATACAAGCCTTGCCGAGGGCGTCTTCTTCCTTGCTGTACAGCTACTCCTATGCGGAATCCGGTCACACACACACACACACATACACCAATTGCGTCTTAGCTACGTCTCTTCCTTGTATATCAACTGACTCTTCTGTGTCTTCTGTTTCATTCTTGTATCTCTCCTAACGATGTGATCAGTACACAAAAGTGCACTTGGGAACTTATCACGTTCCATTTTCCTGATTGTTTGTTTTTTGCTTGTTTTTGCATGTACTAGATGACGCTCACCTCTGTGACCTCTTGCAATATATATATATATATATATATATATATATATATATATATATATATATATATATATATATATATATATATTATCCCTTGGGATAGGGGAGAAAGAATACTTCCCACGTATTCCCTGCGTGTCGTAGAAGGCGACTAAAAGGGAAGGGAGCGGGGGGCTGGAAATCCTCCCCTCTTGTTTTTTTTTGTTTTTCTCAAAGAAGGAACAGAGAAAGGGGCCAGATGAGGATATTCCCTCAAAGGCCCAGTCCTCTGTTCTTAACGCTACCTCGCTAACACGGGAAATGGCGAATAGTATGAAAGAAAAGAAAAAATATATATATATATGTGTGTGTGTGTGTGTGCGCGCGCACCTTACCTTCCTGTCTCAAGACAGGGGTCCTGCAGTGCCCAGAAAACTAGCAACGTCCTCATCAAGAAGTGTAATGAAGTGTGACTATCTCTGTCGGACTAATTTCGAAGTAAGTTTATGGTGTGTTCAGTTTGAGAGGCTGCATTCTGGACATGAGGTGTCTTAAGATATGTTGGTGTTTGCAGTAGTGCTGGAGAGCTGTAGGTGTGTTTAGAAAACTATCTAGGGGAGTGGAGGCTCATTTGGGTGTACGGTATGTAGGCATTCTATTTCAAGAGAGTCAGTGTTCTCCCTGCATGAAGTTCCTGTTGCTTGTGTGGTGTTAGAGTGCTGCTATGTTACCGTGAGGTCATCTGCATGTGAGAAGACTATCACACATATTCGTGGAGGGTGTTCGAAGGTCGTACAGAAAGAGATTGAAGAGGGTTGGAGAAAGAACTGCTGCATGGAGGACTCCACTGTGAGGCTGAAGAGTTTGAGGAGTGAAGCCTTTGTGAGTGACTTGATAGTTAGCGGTGAATACAACTGAATCCAGATAAATTCAAACAGCAACAGACCACCGGGTCCCATCGAGACTGTGATAGTGTAAGAAAACAGAAACTCACGGATTAATTTGGTAGGATTTCTTCAAAGAGGAAGTCCTGTAAACTTATCGTGTTGCGAAGGAGGTACAAATAATGTCAGTCGTTGATTTTCATTAAGTCTGTGCTATCAACCACTCTAATTAGTAAATCCTTCCATATGCTAACAGTCTTGTTGAAAAAAGGTACTTGAAGAGAAGGGGGTATAAAGTGGCTTCAGAAGTGGTAGAGGACGTGTGGATCAGGTATTTCCTTTAAAGAATTTGGGATAGATACTGACAGAAACAGAAAGATTTGTATGTGGTAATTATGGATCTCGAGAAAGTATATGATGGGGCTGATGGAGATGCCTTGTAAAAGATATTTATGATATATTGTGTGGGAGCAAAGGTTTTGCTTTTTCTTTTTTTTAAGATAACAACATCAGTACCATTTTTCTTTGTAAAATACGTATTTTTTGAAATTCTGGTCGTACCTTCATGTATTGTACATGCATTGTGTATGTAATGTATGAGAGTTCACAGGGGGTGAAGTGTTCAGTATATAGCGTACGTTCTCATCATCACGCACGCAAGCACTAATGCAATGAACAAAATAACAGTCTGACATCGGTCAGTTTCCGATCATTCCCGCGGAAATGACCGAATTTAATCGTTGCACTGCCGTCGTGCCGTCTGATCATATCTTTAACTTGTTTAACCAGGCTGGTCCTACTCCTGGACCAGGCCCTCCTGAGGCTTAACAAAGTCGCGCAAAATTATCATGTATAGAAGTGGATTAGAAATTACTCGTTCCCTTCCATCTATTGCTGTTCTTCATAGAAGTAAAATTCAATTCACGAAGGTTTTCTAGCAATGACAGATGAAACGTAACAGCGAAAAATTTTGCTAGAAAAATCAAATCCTCAGCACGTAAGTTACGTCATCACATCAGTTGATTTGGGCCTCGACTATGAATTAACGGAGATCAAATGAACTATTATGTTTATATAAACCCGATCCTTTCCTGCAAAGCTCAGTGTGGCTCATCTCAAACAAACCAGTGAAATGGTTCATATTACCATTACAAATGCCAAATCATGTCTATGTAAAACATTTTGAAAGTGATATGATGAGGAAGATCAATCAGGCAATGACCAATTCACAATGGAAGAGTCTGAAAAGGTCAAAATGTTATAGCAACCTTCCACGTGGGAAAAATTGGTCCTCATATTTTGATGTTTTGGCTTGTTGTTCGCATCCCATATCATTGTACTATGCATCATTGAGCGAGTCGACGGTGAGCTGAGGAGTAGTGTTCACTTCATCATGGCATCTTCGATTTCGGGTACAAAATCAAACAGGAAGAAGGAGACTTTTTCGGCCGGATTACACCAAGTAGTGTGGCCCTGCATTGTGTGCGATCGAGAAAGGAATGAATTTACAGCACGATGTCAGGCTTGTGCTTTCGAATGTTTGCATTGCACATGGAGGAGCGAATGACATTCAGGCTCGCCTGAGTAGGAAAAAAACATACTAGTATGAATGCAGAAAGTTCAGGAAGCGATCGTGACGTTGGATAATTCTTACATCAACGGACTGATTACTCAATAATCAGAGCAGAAACTCTGACGACTAACTTTTTAACTGAACACAATATTGCATCCGCTGCTTCAGATCAACTGAATGACCTTTTCAGAGTCCATATGTTTCCAGACAGATCTATAGCTTCGAAGTTTGCCTCTCGAAAAACCAAAACAATAGCCATTTAGCTACGACTCAGGGCCAAGAGGCCAAAGGTGTGTTTTCTTCCATATCTCCTTGTAATGTTTTATGCACGTGAATGTAGATCTCGTCTAGGAATTCCACTTCATGGAAGAGCAGATTGGTGAGCTTGAATTTGCTGATCACTACCAAGTAGATCATCAGATTGAGGGTGGATACATCTTGACCATATAGTTAATGATGGGTTGTGGATGACCATTTTACGATTAAGCGACAAGTCTACTTATAAAGAAAGGATGTACCCCTTCCCAGAATCATGTTTGCTATCTTCTCAGTTGCTCTGCAATGCTGAAGATGAGAGTTTTCAGTCTGGTAAGGAAAATCTCCACTGGATTTCGCCTAAGTCTTGGCACACATGCATTATCAGATTTCTTCGCTCAGAAAGTGTACTGCTGTGCTGAAAAAAAAAGAGAAAGTTGTCATCAAGTAAAGCTCAGTGAAAGGCTTCTGGAAAAGTGCAAACAGGCAACTACTGCTTATAACAAAAAGCTCTCTAACGAGGACTGAATTGTGTGAACAAACAAACAAACGTTAGAAACTCCGTCGACTTAGTTTGAGGACCGAAAGTGATACACTACTGACCAGATACTTTGTTAGTTTTAAAGTGAACAATTGTGGACTATCTTACATGTAGATAGACGAATAGAGATAGCAGCTTGAGCTCTGGACATGACAATTTCCTGTATTGAAAGTGCAGCCTGTATTACGTGTGGTTGTAAGTTTCGTTTTTTAACATTCCCCTTTTTTTTTTACTCAAAATTCCATATTTCTGCCGTTTATGTTCCTTTTGTGTTTTTTTTATTGTTTGTTTGACGAGGTTGGCAGCTGTGAAGTGTGTGTGTGTGTGTGTGTGTGTGTGTGTGTGTGTGTGTGTGTTCAAATATTCACAAGCGGTTTTGGTTATAGGGCGTGTGAGTGTTACATACAGTCAAGAAGGGTGGGTAGGTGGGTATTGTTTGAGAGCCTCATATATCAGGTCTAGTGCAGGAGGGTTCGTTCTTATCCAGGCGGGGGAATCCCAGCCTTGTTCCTAGAAAGACATTGCATCATACTTGAGGAACATTGCCAGCCTGTGTGGGTTAGTGAGCTGGAGGGGGAGTAAGAGGAGGAGTTGCGTTTTCGGTGTCACCTCGCCCGAGGTCACACCTCACAGAAAACAGGATACATCTCTCAGTACCTGCCCGAAGGAGGGTTACCTGCTGATTTAATTTTTGCTTCTTTTTTAAAGGAACTTATTGATGGTGGATGTGTTTGGGAACTGAGACGCAGCTCTCCCTTTGTTTCGCACTTTTGAAATCACCTTAGCTATTCTCCTTAGATTCGGGTAGGTCTAGTCAGTATCATACTTCTCCCTCCTCTCCTCTACACAGCTGAAGCATTTTCCTTCTTATATACCCCTCACCTCGTCACTTTGGCAGCATCATGTTCTCGGTGTGGCAGTATGCTCCTGTAGTGTGTCTGCTATATATATATATATATATATATATATATATATATATATATATATATATATATATATATATATATATATATATATGTATGTGTGTGTATGTGTGTAGTTCACGTAACGAACGTGTTTCTTTCAATATGCACTTGGGCTACAACCAGGATGTGCACTTACGAAACGTGCCTGGCTCCTCATTCCATTCGAGAAGCACCCACTGTTGACTTCCTGACCTACGACGGTAAAATCATGGGTCCAGGAATACGCTAGTACTGCCACTGTGCACAGGGGAATAACCGTTAAGTGGTATGTTGGCCTGCCCCTGCGGAAGTGACGTAAAAGACCAGCAGGTCATCATACTCAGGGGTTTCATCGTCATGTTCAGGGGGTTTGAACATTGTTGGTGTCGAGATGTCCTTGCAAGTGGTCGTACGATCCATCTCTGACTCCGGCATATATATATATATATATATATATATATATATATATATATATATATATATATATATATATATATATATATATATATATATAACAGAGGTGGAGTGTACATTCATTGGTGCGTAGTCAGGATGGTTGGCAGGACATTGCCGCGATAATGGTGGGCAGAACTGAACTCATCTTTCCTGCATAGCTATAGGTCACGTCTGAATAAAGAAAACATAAATACTGAGCTATATTATCCTGAATTGTCTTCCCTCAGAAAATGCTGTAATGTTTGTGCAGATGTACTTAAGTATATAAAGTTTTATTCATGTATTCATCTCGTATTTTCTACGTTAGTAAGGTAAACAGAAAATAAATCCAACGTCGCCCGTAATACTGCGTAAGCACTAGAAGGTAACTCTTCCGTTGGAGGTGGTGCTGACAACGATTAAAATTCATTATAGGACGAGTGACGACAATGATGATCCACTTTTCCACACTGTTCATCAACTACGAGATGGAAATTCACGTACCGACACACATGCACAAACCTTCAAACCCAAAGACAAATTTTACTTCATTCCATATTATGTTAGATGTAAAACTGGAGACGTAAGAACAAAGAAATGACGTTCGGACTTCGAGAACACATATGAGTCTGTGATGGTTAGCCTATCAAATGACAACGACGCACTATCTTGTTCAAGCCTGCCTCCCTGCACGGGCCAAGGTCGTGGGAGGTTTGAAGGGTCTGGTGAGCTGTGTGGAGTACCGTCCTCATTCTTACCTGTCACTAGCTCCTCACAGGGCACTATTGTAGGTTAGTCATGCCTGGAAAACCCAGTGCGAGGAACCAAGGGGAAACTGATAGGTGTTACGTTAATGTACGTTTTTTGTCTCGAGGTAGAACTAAATAATTTAACGTTTTTTTTAGATGGAAATAAATACCCTTCTTACCATATTGAAAAATCTAACAGGTGATGATCTGCTTCTATGAGTAGATAAATTAACTGAATTGGACAGAGGAGAAAAATCATGTTATTAACTTTGTCTCAGACTAAATGAACAAGAACCAGGACCTGAAACTATCCAGAGTTAATATGCATAATTCATAAATGTACTACATGAAATACAAAAATAACTAAAGTGCTAGAAAAAAGAAAAGTTTTGCCCGAAACTATGACTCTTATTTGAATTACCTGTTGTTTATTGACCAATAGGACATAATCTATCTATGTGATAAGAAATGCTAACTACATATATAGTAAGGTTTTATCGAGCGGGTAAACAGGGGAAATTAGACTATGGAAAACTCCCGAGGTGAAAAGACTGTAGAAATAGGGCACCAATTTCCCATACGTGTGCAGATTGCACGAGTTACCCATCACATTGACCGAAGGTTCCTAAAACTCCAAAATGAAAACATTAGCTCGTATCACAATCGATTGGTTAAGCATGTATCACCGTCCAGGTTATCTCGTCGGTGACAGACATTGTTTAGAAAATAAGCAAGGCAGTAAAAAGGAAAAAGTGCCTTGCCTTAGTTGCACTGGCAAACATATATAGTTTAAGACTGAAAGAATGTGGTTCAGTAACAAATTTGTCAATAAGACGAAACTAATTTAATCTCGTAACATTTGAGAGTTATCAGGCGATGCGCCCCAATAGTATTTTCTTTAGCCACATTACTTAGAAAGGGATGCACCTTAAAAATCGTCAAGCATTATTCTTAATACACTAGGAGTCAACCGATTTGGTGATTGTTATATCCGTCCTTAAGATAATAACGTTATGCCAGTGACACTGTCTTTTGATAACATGTCAGCTTATTGACGTAAATAACGTATCTGATAAGTTTGATGCAGCTGCTATCATTGACAGCAATTATAGGACATGAATAGATTGGATAGAAAGATAATTATTTAAAAGTGATTGGACTCTGAACTGGTAAAATAAAGAAAATTTCTGATTGTTATAGAACAAAAATGTTTGAACATACTCCATGGTTAAACTTCAAACGTGAAAACACAAGATTTAATCTTTTATTACGCTGGAATCATAAAGCATAGTCGAAAGAGGGAGTGGAACAAAGCAATAACCTGACGAAGACTATACCAGCAGCTTTTCAAAAAAAAAAAAAAAAACATCACATATACTTGAGCTGAATCATCTTCAGTGAGGGAGAAAGAGTTTGCCTCTCTCTGTTAAAAATATAAGCAGATATTAACGATATTTTTAGTATTTTGTGGTGTGGAATGTATAAAGCAACAGACTGGCAACTTTGTGCAAAATAAATGCACATGAAACAGATCGTCATCTTGTTTTTATTATAACATGATTTGTTTTTTCTATGTTTGAAGTCGTATACACTCAGGTTCCAACCCCTGAATGTATGAATATTATTGTCAGATTAGACCTAATAATTACCAAAAACTTTTACTTTAGTACGTACACTATTAGCCTATTCCGTACTTATTCTTTCCTAGAAAATGAATGATCTTATTCTACAAGCATGTAAATGTTATTACACATCCAGGTTTCCTTCTGTCCTTATACTTTTGTATACAATTTCCCTTTTCATTAAACTCATTTCTGTAGACTTACGCTCTCTAGCTTTTCGCTTGTCATCCATCTGATGAATATACTGTTCCTCTCTGCATCCTGCATTAAGATGATAACGAGGTATTTCAGAAGTTAGATTGATCTGTACGATGAAAATTTATCATTCAAAATATCTACATTACGTTTCTTTTTAACGAAAGGACGGTTTTTGTTTCAGCTGTATACATTCAACAATCTTCATGAAAAAAGTAATATAGGAGAGAATATTGTTTATGATATATTGTGCCATTCAGACAGAGCATTTCGTTTTGAGATATACGTTCTCTAGATATGCAAAGACAAAGCATTTCGGTGAAAGTGTGGGTGAAGGGCGCATACCTACGAGTAGGTGGAGGCAAGTATGGTGAGACAGTGGGTTGGCCTGTGTAAAGGTTGGTGAAATGAGACATATGATACAAATGTTTACGCAGGTTCAAACCAGAATGTACCATTGGACTCTGGTACTTTGAATTTGAGCCAAACGCAAAGCAAGAGAGGAATGTACTTATTCATTTGTTGCATACTTATATTGTACTGATTCAAATAGCTATGGGGAACATTTTTAGTTTTAGTAGAATTTAAAAAAAAATGGTGTCCAAACATTTCTTGAAAAAAGATTGAATTCCGATGCCATCACAATTCCCAATATTTATCAATAAATTTCCAAGTTAAACAGTAACCCCGTTTTCTTTACTCTTATGATTATCTGTCATCCTGTGATCGTTCCCGTATCACGATCTTTACTATTTTTATAACCGCCCCATGTTTATCATTGTCACCGCCACCACAACCACCCAAACACCGCAGCCATCCTATGTTTATAAACACTGAGACTTTGGACGGTTTAATCTGTGGCTACGCTGTTAACCAGGCCAAGGCTATTGCCTCAGAATTATTTGTAGACGCTCCCAATATTGCATGTAAACGGCCTCACGAGCAAGCCACTGTCTACAGTACGCTCGTGGAGACACCAGAAGGGAAGACGTTTGTGCAGTCTCCGCCGTTGGTGCTCATAGTAAGTGTAAAAATCGAAGTGTGATGCGGGTTCAGTCTGAGGTGAATTCTGAAAGACCCGATGGTGCTGGTCAGGCAGGGTTGTATGAAATCATCACTTACATTCAGCCGGAAAGAGAGCTGATATTGACAACCGCATCCCTATTCATCAGTTCCATCACCACACCGTGTTTGCTAGTAACATCACCACACCGTATTTGTTAGTGCCATCAACACATCATGTTTATCGTTCTCATCACCACCCAATGTTTATCTCCCATTACCACCCTATATTTATCATTCCGATTATCCCTCCATGTTTATCGGTGCCATTACCATCCCCTTTTTTACGGTCATCACCACACGGCTGATGAGCCTCGTTTTGCATCCTCAGGCCACGAGCGCGGGCGCAAAAGAAGCTGGTGCAGCCGCGTGGGTTCATCATCTCCAGGAGAGCACCTGGTCAGGTACACCGCCCGCCTCACCATATACAGGACACAGTCACCAAGCGCACCACCACCATCAGCACTATCATCGTCTCCCGCCCCTACTCCTTGGTAAGTCTTGCTTGGAAAGGCGTACACTGAGTGTGGAAGAGAGGGGCTTGCACACATCCACCCCTCCCATTCCGCTGGCAGTCTTATATATCTGCACGTACAGCTGGAAAAAAAAATTGTGCCAAACCAGTTGTACAAATTTTACTTAATACTTCTTTCTGACTTGAAGACATACTTCAGTAAAAATGATGATCAACCTTAGATAATTAGACCCATTCAGTGGATGTCTTAAGAAAATCAGAACTGCGGTAGTTACAACGTCAGTTATTTCAAATGTCGCACTCTAAACCAGTTTCTATTTGGCAGCAGTGGGAGGTGGCAAGCCTAACCCAAGTGACCAGTGTTTTATTTTCATACAACGGCTAGGTTACCAGCTTTGGTGAGAAGGCGATCATCGAGGTGAAATATTTAATAAAACAAATTTTTGTAAGTTTACCGTAAATGAAAAATGCTGAAAGCAAAGACAGCAAAATCAACGATCGATTTAAGAGGTAGACAAATGTTATTCAAGCAAGAGTGAGCAATACATCATTTCCATTGTAAAATGGAAAAAAAAAATCGATTACGTCTGTGGTTGTGATCTGTGTACGAACAATTTGCGTTGTACCCATTCATTTTATTTTGACAGTGGCCGACATGGTATGGGCAAGACATATCGTAAAGCTATATACACATTTATCAAAAGTAATTTTCTGGTCGTAACGTTTGAGTCGGCTGCAGTCCCTCTGATTTGCATTGCCACTGTCTGGAGTAACGATGAGGGGGGTTGGTGAGGTTGGAGGGATTGTGAGTGAGGGAAGTTGACGCTAGATGTCTTAGAAGTGAGGTTGGAGATGTGTATTGGTGATGTTGGATAAGTGTTCGTGTGTGTGTGTGTAGTTTGAGGGCTAGACCCAAAGGTTGGAGGTGATCACTGAGGTTGAAAGGATATTTAATTTGGATTAGCATTTCGAGGGAGCTTAGTGATGTTCGAGAGGTGATGAATGCTACGAGAGCAGCGACTGAGGTTTGAAAGCGGTGATTTTAACCAGAGGAGCAGTAGGTAATTGAGGCTGGAAGGATGATTATTGAGACGAAGGTTGGGATGGCGGTGACTAAGGGTTGAAGAACGATAGCTGAGGCTGGGAAGGGTGGTGATTGAGGCTTCAAGGTCATTGGTTGAGGCTGGAGGGGAGGTGGCAGATTTTGGAGATACATGTGTGTGTGTGTGTGTGTGAGAGAGAGAGAGAGAGAGAGAGAGAGAGAGAGAGAGAGAGAGAGAGAGAGAGAGAGAATTAATATTTACTTATAGCGTAGAGTGAGTACTGTTGTCATGCTAGGAGGAGACAGACTGAAAACAAATACGATGAAATATTGTTTACGGAGCAAAGTGTCCCTTTAAGGCATCTGTGCAAGTCACCTGGGAGGAACGTGGAAAAGGAAATGAGGGAGCCAGTAGGTGTGTCCAGAGGACACGCAAGGTGAAAATTAGGTACAAGGTGTGGAGTGGATACAGTACACACTATATAATTTGAAACAAATGCCCAGTGTTGTTTGCATAATGGTCTGCAAGCGTATTCTTGCCATATTGTATAAGTCCGCATATACATAGACGGATATTCTCTTCGTCTGTGCAACTGTTTGTTATAGAATCTAAATGTTTATGAGATGATTGGAACTTCAAGAAACACTCGTGCGATCTCAAACTATTTTGAGTTCTGCGGCCCAACTGCTGAAATTCATTTGTGTGGAAAAACATCGTGAAACTGAAAGAAACTGAATCTATATTCACTTAAGCATGTTTACCAAATGGCGTCCTAGCTTCGTCTCTTCGATGTATATCAACTGACTGTTATATTTCTCTCTTGTGTCTCCCCTGATGATGTGATTATTACACGAAAGTGCACTTGGGAACTTATCGTGTTTCATTTTCCTCGTGGACTTATAGGAATATCTTGATCACGCGCAAAATTGTGATCCTTTCCAATATATCATACATATTCGCCATTTCCCGCATTATCGAGTACTAAGTGTTAAGAACAGAGGACTGAGCCTTAGAGGCAATATCCTCACTTGGCCCCCTTCTCTGTTTTTTCTTTAGGAAAAGTCATGTTTTCCGATCGGTTTCGATTCCACATTCATTCCTCCGTTATCATAGGGGCAACCGCGAGTAATAAGGGATGAAACAACATATTGCCATTTACAACTGCGTTGGGCTTTGTAATGAGTGAGGAGTAAATGCTAACATAGTTTGTTCACACTTCTCTAGCCATACGTTGAACAATCAGCATCTTTCAA
Source organism: Panulirus ornatus (assembly GCF_036320965.1). Classification (NCBI taxonomy): domain Eukaryota; kingdom Metazoa; phylum Arthropoda; class Malacostraca; order Decapoda; family Palinuridae; genus Panulirus; species Panulirus ornatus. Next base: position 6,591,623 of record NC_092265.1, read on the forward strand.
CCTAAGCAGGCTAGAATGAGTAGACGATCGCGTCGCTTCCCAGTAGGTGTTCAAGCATGCTTGAACAAAAAGAGAGCAGTTCAGGTCAGTTCCCTCCCATAGTTTCTCAATCGTGCATTTCGAAACCTAAGATTCTGTAATTCGAATCCTGAGCTCTCTAACTCGTCTTGGTATATGTGTTCTTCTGTTTTGCAGGAACTGCGGCATCGCAGACGGATGAGGCCCATCGGCGCGGACCACAAACGCCATAGACCGAAAAGTGAGTTCTGTTGCGTCTCAATTAGACCAGCTGAATTCTGTTCCATCTCATCCCATTTCCCTGGCACTTTCTTTGGGTTAATATTTTTTTCTTCGTGTTTTCGTCCCTCTAATTGGAACTTTGTTTCTTTCTTTCTCTCGCTTGGTATATTCCCGTTCCTGTTGCACCACCTGTTACACTTGCGGCTGCCTTCCTTCCCCAACCTGTTACATCTCGGTTCCTGTTCTACTCGCCACCATGTCAAACGTACACCCTGGTCCACATATACTTGTTGTCACTCTTCTTCCTCACTTATTTCATAGGTTAGGTTTCCTTATAAATTCGTTATTTTCGTTCATTTTTTTCTGCTCAGAAGTATGGTGCCTGTATATAATATTTTTTGTCAGTTTATAACATTTTTAAATTTCGATTATGTACAATGTTGCTGGCTCGTATATCTGTGTTATAGGCATAGGCTTCTCTCGGAACATCTTATAGCCTAACTTTTTCAGCCCAACTCTCCCGCAGGTTGTCTTTTAGTCTTATACATTTTAAGTACTGTCTTTTAGTCTTATCCATTTCAAGTACGTAAGTCTAACCTTTAACCCTGCCCAACTTGAGTCATTTTAACTTCCACTCTGCAGTTTCCGCAGCCTAGCACTGTTAGTCTGATTTCTGTAACCCAGTTACATGTTTGTCTATTTTCTGTAACCCAGTTTCCATAGCTTAGTCTTCCATACCTCAGTTCCTCGCAGGCCAGCCCTATAACGACTGGTTTACCCTGCAGGGTCCACGACGGGAAACGGAACCCAAGTACAGTACAAATATCAAGAAGACCGCAAGTTCCGCCATCAAGGTGACCACTCACTTTACTTGGCGTCCAACGCAACGGGCACCAGCCTCGAGTTGGCTACTCAGGCCACCGCCAACGACAACCACAGTAAGAATCCATGGCTTTTACTCTGGTTTGCCTTCATACACTCGTGCCTCTGCTTAGGAATGCTTGTCTGGGATTCCAAGCTTCTCCCTTCTGTTGTCAAATAACTGGGGTGTAATGTTAACTTTGGTTGCGTCTTGTCCGTCATTTGCAACTGTTTTGGCTTTGGCTTAGCGTGGTTTAATTTTGTTTGTAGTTAGCTCCCTGAGCATGACGGTACGATCCTTAAACATGACGCACGACCCTCCAGCACGACGGTCCGATCCTTGAGCACAACGGTACTAAACTTGAGGATGACGTAACTATCCTTGGGCTGGCCTGTGACTGTATATTCTTAAGACTCTGGTCAAATGTCAGGCCATCACACCCAACGGTCCCGTTATCTTGGTCAAGGGTCGAACCGCCATGCTTAAGGTGTACTCAAGTCGTACTCAAGGGTCATGTCGTCACCTCAAAGGGTCAGATCTCATTTTTGATTCAGTCATGTCTGATCCTTTCATTTACGCCAGCTAGGTTTATCTAATCTACACCTCATCTTTGTATATAGACAACCCATCCGTGAGGAAATGATGTTGTTTTACATGTTAAACTCAGTTTTATATTACGAAAAAAATGGATTGAGATGTTCCAGGGTATAGGCCCAAGCCACTGCTTTTTATGTAATACCAAATAGTGATATGGTAACCTAGATTCCTTACAAAGACGCCGCTCGCAATGTTCAGTACTGAACCATCATTTCATTCATACGTTCATGTAAACATGGAAACAAGGTTTGCCTTGCAAAAGGCTGGTAGTAAAGATATTGCGTTTACCATTTACCAGTACTGTAAAGTGAATTTCATTTGGAGTGAGTGGTTTCAGTTTGTATCAATATGAAGCAACATCCAACAGCAATAAGCAGACGTAGGATTAGCATGCTTTTCCTCATGTAGTCCATTGATCTCGTAGTGTATACAGTTGAAGCACACTTCTTTGTGTCGCTATATTTGGTCCTGATGCGGAGCCCTGTTGTTTAGTTGTCTTGAGTGCGAAGATACGACTCTTGACAGCGACTATACGACCCCCAAGTATGATGATGTGACGGACCTGACTTCTAAGGGTTAGGTTAAAGGCCAAGTCCATAATACTCATGGGTCGCAACGTCGTGCTTGGCCCAGCCTTATTTTATTTTCCAAATGACGATATATTCATGTAATCTATTTTATGGTACATAATGAATATACGAAAACTGCTGTAGTTAAGCATGTGACTAGAAAGTCTTCGTGACACTGAAAAAAAAAATGCACAAGAAAACATTGATTGGCCATAAACTCACAAGGTAAATCAGGGGTAATTATGTTGGATATTCAGCAGGAATATTGTTCTTTGTCAGCGGCTTTTATACCAAGAAGAGCCAGGTAAAAATTAGGCGCATGACTACACATAATACTTAAAGAGTTAATTCATTATATCATGTTACAGCTAACGTTTTCTCCTAGAGCCAATATAAAAAGTGTTATTTAGTAAATACCCCAACCTGATCTATGAGGTAAAATATTTATTTTTTACCGAATGAACAGGAATTGAATATATACCAGATCCAAGATTAACTTAGCGGGCGCGTTTTTTCTATCGGACAGCCTGCTTCCGGATGCACTTCTTCGACCTCCTCACACCGATACCCGACGGCGAGGCGGTGGTGATCGAGACACATGATGGCGGACGCTTCCTCCAGGCCGACACCTCCGGCAACCTCTTCATCCAGGTAAGTCCACGCTGTCATCTACTGTCTGTCCCACTAAACAGTGACTGATTTAAATAAAGTTGTCATGCATAGTAATGAGTATGTGAGAGACAACTGGTTGTGTGAGTGGAGATGAGCGTTTCTCTAATCGACACGTTTTCTTTCTCAAGGTATCTTCACACACACACACACACACACACACACACGATGAGAGGTAATACTGCCACATTAACAGTGATTTGTATACATGGACTGACCTAAGAGAGGAAACTGGAACTGCAAACAGTATAAGATAATCTAAAAGAAAATGTGATACAAAAGGATGTATAAGACATGGGACCTCCAGTGTAAATACTTCAGTGTCTCATATATTGTTAATGTGTGTGTGTGTGTGTGTGTGTGTGTGTGTGTGTGTGTGTGTGTGTTACTGGACCCCGCCTTCTTGAGGTGAACCGAACTTTTTCGAAAAGTCACCATCGGCAAGGATGTATCATTAAGAGTACAGTCCCCTCAGTAAACTTGCCATTCCAAAAGAGTCTACATTTCCTTGCTGGTGGAAGCAGCGCAGCCTTGGGCTACGAGAACTTTTATAAAGGGCTTAGTCACCACTGGGACTCTTAGAAATTAGTCATGGGGTAGTATATATATATATATATATATATATATATATATATATATATATATATATATATATATATATATATATATGTATGTATGTATGTATGTATGTGTGTGTGTCATAGTTTATATGAGAACTGGCGAACAGGAACGGTGCGTACATGGGTATTCTGAGGCAGAACCGCAATATGTCAGGGATCACATCCGCCAGGCGCCGTAAGTCCTGGGGTAAACGTGCAGGTTGTGAGGCAACACTACAGCACACCACGTGTACATTAGTTTCAGCCTCCCAGACCAACCTCACCACAACAGGGCCACAGCTCACCATCCCCCTACTCGCTGTGCGACATTTTCAGACCTCCGGCCCTTGTCTCCCCACACGACAGTCCCCAAGACCCCACTCTGCACACCACAGTTCCAGCTCCCACTTCACCACATCGTAGTCTCAGGTCCTACCTCTCCACACCCACAGTCGCAGTCCCCACCTCCCTTAACCACAGTCCCACCTGCCCACACCCACATTCCCAGCCGTCTAGCCTACAACCTCAGCTTAACTTTCCTTATGCAGTGCTGTAACAGTAACACAACGGTAAAGCTGCACGCAGCTGCGTCATGTACCTCTGCGGGACTGATAACGGCTGGTGTGGGCAGAGGCCAGCACTAAACCCACACACGGCTTCCTCTTTCTAAATATTATAAGTACCCTTTATTTGCCTACTACTGTACTACGCACAAGTTCTATCTTTTGGCAAAGTCTCGTTGAGAGTATTCTTTATATATATATATATATATATATATATATATATATATATATATATATATATATATATATATAGAGAGAGAGAGAGAGAGAGAGAGAGAGAGAGAGAGAGAGAGAGAGAGAGAGAGAGAGATTGCTATTTAACTCTTCATCTATAAGTATTGATATCAGGACTTATTTGTATTACGACTCCAGATGTTACCCAAGTCCTCTTTCTGAAGCTGTGTTTCCCAAACTACTGGGAGCTTAATGTGGATACAAGCGGGGGGCCGTGAAGCCATGTGCTGAAAAGTACGGCTTTTACTTAAAAGACGTTCATGGGGAAAATCTGAGTCTACACCATTCCCTCTGATTGAACTTGTCACAGATCCTTGCAAAACTAAGATATAGCAGTCACCCTTACCCGTTCTCCATCCATCTCATCTCTCCTCAAACTTTTTGTACAGGTCATGGATGTCACAGACTCGTTGCTCGTCTCTCGCATTACTACTAACTGGCTGATCCTCAACAACACTAAAATATGTGAAAGAAAATATAACATTTATTGAAATGAAAACAAAGATAATATATATATATATACATACATATATATATATATATATATATATATATATATATATATATATATATATATATATATATATATATTTTTTTTTTTTTTTTTTCAAACTATTCGCCATTTCCCGCATTAGCGAGGTAGCGTTAAGAACAGAGGAATGGGCCTTTGAGGGAATATCCTTACCTGGCCCCGTTCTCTGTTCCTTTTGGAAAATTAAAAAAAATAATGAGAAGGGAGAATTTCCAGCCCCCCGCTCCCTCCCCTTTTAGTCGCCTTCTACGACACGCAGGGAATACGTGGGAAGTATTCTTTCTCCCCTATCCCCAGGGATATATATATATATATATATATATATATATATATATATATATATATATATATATATATGAAGGGGAAGGGTGAGGATTTCTGAAAACCAAAAGGGGGGTCGTGTTAAAAAAAAAATGTTTGGGAACCAGTTCTAAAGGCTCCTGCCGCCAAGTGCTGCTCTGCTTCAAGTAGTAGAGAAGACTAGACTTCATTGGAGAAATTCTGTAGCCTCGCCCTCACTTCGCTCGCTGTGCACCATCGAGTAGACGAGTCCGGTAAAACACACACACACACACACACACACACACACACACACTATATATATATATATATATATATATATATATATATATATATATATATATATATATATATATATATCAGAATTTCCTTATATTCGTACATCTGTGTACTTCATCAGCTTTATGCCCTCTTCTCTGTGCGTTTCTATCGTGTTTGGATTAGGCTAGTACCTGGACCTGTTTGTACAAAGGTGCTGTGTCCCACAGGCCGGAGGTGGCCAGAGCATCAGTGAGGTGGGGTCGGCCGACAACAAGTTCTTCATTATCTCCTCTGCTCGAGGCGATGACTCCTTCCAAATCAAGCACTTCGTAACAGGTCAGTGACATTTATGAAGGACGTTTGTTATACTTAGGTTACAGACCAAAGGTCCTGACGTCTTAGCAATGTCGGGACAGGTCCCTAGGCACCACATGTCACCAAAACTTGTCATTTCAAGTAAAGACCTCATCATTATATTTTACTCAAGACTCCCACATGTTTTTACGAATCCCCTTTGGCAGTGCAGGGCAACAACGCAGAGTACCTAGTATAAATCATCATTTTTCAGTGTCAACAATGGCGTCACATGTCACCTACGTATTCTTGGCTCTGTAAATCTTGTTCACTTGCATAGATTAACGTGGATCATTACCACTTAGTCTGGGTCACCACAGAATAGTACCACATAGCCAACACTACCAACAGACAACACTATTTACATAGGGCCATCTTACATCAGCGCCACCTACACTGGGCCACCACCTTACATAAATACCCACGTAGGCTTGGCCAGAGCGGATCAGTTCTACTTATAGCCATCGCATATCAGTATCACTGTACTTAAGCCACAACAAATGAGCGCCATTTATTCTGGGTCACCACAGATTAATTTGGTTTGGAGCACTAAAGATGAGTTACATCAAGTATTTTCATTATCCTCACAACTTACACAAAATCATTTCACTTGCCTCATAATCTGTCACTTTTATTAATAATGAAGATAGATTTATATACTGATATGATGCTATACCAAGTTCCAAGACATCCATATACCTTTAATTTCATATGAGATTGATAAGCTGATTCTTAAAGTACTCATCCAACTCAGAAAAGGTTGAGCGAAATACCGTGCATTCATCCAAACTCAAAAGTTTTATGTTTCCCTTTTGTTTAATGTTCCTTGACTGTTACCTATCCAAAGAAAGAATATATTTTCCTGAGTCTGCCAGACATTTTCATCTATGCCCCATAGCCCAAGACATCCACAACCACCCTTAATAACATGACATTCTCTTCCCCACAGGTCGTTTTCTCTCGGCGGGGGATGATGGAGTCAGCCTAATCTCCACGGAATTGAGTGTCTCGGACGGTACCCTATTTGAGATGTTCCCCTGCAGCAGCTCCTGATCCCTGACTTAAAACTTTCATAACGATACGGTTCAGAGCTTTGTCTGATGACGCAAGTTATGCTCAGGCAAGCGACAGGGTAATGGATAAAAAAATGGAATGATGAAAGGAAAGATGTGCTGGCGGAGTCATGGTGGACCCATGCTCATCCCAGAAGCAACTGAATGGTCGATTTAAGCGTTGTATGGTTATGACGACTATATGTGAATGATACCAGTAATACTGACATTATGCAATTAACTGAGGTTTGATAATGGCAGCTTTAGAATTGTTTTGATAGCAGCTTTATCATAAAGTGGCTAGAAAGGTAATGGAAAGTATGGAATTGTACTGGTGCTTGGAAATGATGGAGACAGCTACGTAACTTACGTTTAGTTGGCAGTTATGATAACCTCTGAAGGATCTCATCTGATTGAACTTTAAGTTGTATGATATTTTGATGTGTATGGACTGGTGTTTTTATATTACGTTATGATTACTCAGAATATTTTCACGTGTTTGATGTATGAATGTGTGATTGAGTGTCTATTTGTGATACAAATGTTTTCTGGTAAAAGTAGCACATTTTACATATATTCGTACTTATTCTAGTTTAGTCAAATATCAGTCAATTCTGGTTATTTTATCTGAAAAAACTAATCAGCATAATAAACATTGGATTGCTGGCAAGATAACCTATTTTACTGTCACTTTTCAGGCATTTTACTCATTACGCATTAATATGCATTTTACTCATTAGATTTTCCTAAGTTCTATACGTGTTTTGAATATGAGGTTCAGTCGACAAAACCGGTGATATGCTGACAACACTTTCATAGAGGTATGTTGGATTTAATGGCATCAACAATTACATGATCATAAAACCAGAATCTGTGCTATAAATGTTAATCTCCGGATGAATATTTTAACGTCTCATGCTAGGTCAATGTTTGTTAAATCTCCCATAATATGCCATCATGAATCTAGAATCTAAAATATCACTATCATAAATTCAACATCGCAATTTCTAAAGTTGTACATATGACTATGTAAATAATATTTATAGAATATTTATCTTCCACTGTGTATATAATAATAAAACATTTACAAGGAATTGTTTTTATAGTCCATGCCTGATGCTATAGAAAAGTTTGTCCTTAAAAGTTTAGGAAAGGCAAGTTACAGAATATTAGGGTGGATACAGAATTGTTGATCTCAGGAAACAGAATTGGATTCGGCTTTATTCCATTACATACAGTATGTACTAAATAGTAACAATGCTGGGCTAAAAGCTAAACCACTGATAGGACGGGCTCCTAAGAATGCTTGTGGTCAGAAATGGTGCTCCTTTGTTTCTAAAGTACTTCTGATATTAAACAATAATTGCAGAAAACATCAAATCTTGCAGTTCCTTGTGCAATTAACTGATGCTCAAAACGGTATATGATATCAAACTGCTAGGCAGATATAAAGGAATAATTATAGCCACGGTATCCTGCACTTGATGGTAACTCAGCTAGCAATATGTGTATACAAGACAGCGATATTGTGAAATAACAATCGCTGTTCCTGAAAGTGGAGCAGCTGGTTGGGTAAAGTGATTAATATGTTACTGGAGAGATAAGTTAAACCACCGTCTTACAGTTGGTTACGACGCTGAGGATGGGGTGAACTAATGAACTACTTCACTATTTTTACACATGGGCGTGACTGAAGATGGTTTGTGCAGTATATCAAGCCACTAATGTTCCAGTTAGATGCGATACTGTTTGTTACGTAGTTTCACTTTTCGTTCCTCAATGTTCGTAGTCAGTGTCCCAATATTTTCAAAATAAAGTCGGTTGTTCCGCCAGCGCGGTATAAACTTGCCCCACCAGAATCTCCCGGATACACGACAAGGGTGGCGACGATGTTAATTATAATTATGGCCCATAGGGTTCTGACAGTGGAGAACGAGGATTAAATAGAGAATTCCTGCAGCGGGTGGAAACCGCCATGTTTCGGCGGGACCTGACGACATTGGACGACCAACATTGAGAGTTCCTCGCGGCCTTGTCGACTCCATTCGTCAGAAAGTGCCAGAAGACAAGCTAAGTACCAAGACATATGCAGATTTGAAGAACATAATGAAGGAACACCAAAATAAAGTTTTATTGTAGAACGGGAGATTTTTTATGTAAGGAACAAGTTGCCAGGTGAGACTATTCCTTAAATATATGGCGGTAATTGAAGTGAAGGCGTGACAGAAATATGACCGCACAAGCGAGGTCTGGATACAGTTATGGTCTCTTCATGCGGCGATTGGAGCTCTCAACAGAAGCTGGACGTCTACGTGGAATTTAAGAATAATTATTCCACTGTTACAAGATAGGGTTCTAGAGGACATCCTGGGTTGGTGTGTATTGTGATCTAGCTTAGATGGTCACATACATCGCTCCAAAATTAACCATTTCAGCACGTTTATTTGGATTGTTCTGAGTACGAGACATATGTATTGGTAAATATGTACTGCAAATGGCCCAGATGTGGTACACACTACTGTTAGTACATCAAAAAAATATCTGAACTTTCTCTGATGTTTGCTACTTGTGATCTTATAGAGGAGGTGGTGACGCTGTAAAATTAACATGTTTCCTGAAGAGATATGGTACACGTCACAACCAAACACCTCCGTTTCATCCACCATCAGTTGGGCAGGTTGAGCGAATGGTACACGTAGGCTTTGAAGATGTCACTGAAGAAACGAGAAGGTATCGACCGCTCTCTGACAGATACGGTGACACGTTTTCCTGTCCACCTATCGGAACACTCCTCATGGTGCCACACACCGCACTCCTGCTGGCCTGTTTTTTCAAGTAAGCACCCTGAACATGATTGACAATGCTGAAACCAAGTGTGAATGAGCAGGTCACAAAGTCACAACAGCAACAGAAGGACGTCTCAATCATGACGCTCGTACTCTTCGAGAATTCTTCATCAGGTGACCAGGTGTTTGTGACCACAAAAGGGGAAACGGGCATTGTTGTGGTACTTCTAGGGCCACCGTAGTACTACGTAGACGTGAGTTAAGCTATTTGGTGAAGTGTTCACCGCATAACGGCGAATCATACTAAGGATGGGGTAAACTAACTTAAAGGGCCTGCCGTCCGACTACCTCTACAACTTCTACCATTACTGCAGATCAAACGCTCAGCAGTACGGCAGCAGTTAAGTGTGCCAACGAATCCTTGAAGCTGTCAGTGTAACGTCTACAACGGCTGCAAATCATACCCTTCCAGTAATGATCGTACTCGTCATCATTGTAACATTTAACTTATCTTGGAAACCTCACAATTATAGAAGTGGATAAGTCTGCCTTTAGGAAACTGGGAGTCCTGTGTAGAAGTCGAAGTTTCTTTTCTGAATAGCTGTTCCGTTTATGCAAAAACTTGATCCGTCCTTGTTTGGAGTACTGCTTTCACATCTGGGATGAGTCTAGCTCTGCATCCTTAATAAACAAAGTTGAGATTAAAGTTGTGTGTCTTAACAACTCTCCCAGGTTAATCTCATAATTTGACCCTCTTACCCTACGCCGCAATTTTGGCTCACTTTCTTATGCTGGTATTATTTTGGTGCCCCCGAGAGTTGGCTGCTTGTCCCCCACCATTAGTTAGAACACTTGTTTAATACTCGGCAGGCTATTGTGTCACATGATAACCGTGTTGCCGTTGGCAACTCAAGGATGGACCGCTTTGATAACTTTCCCTACACCTTGAAGCTTTGGAACTCCCCCCCCCCCCCCATGTCTTTCCCAACACCTCTTTATTGACAGGTTTTTATCTTTCTCCAGAATCCTTAAACAGTTCTCTCTCTCTCTCTCTCTCTCTCTCTCTCTCTCTCTCTCTCTCTCTCTCTCTCTCTCTCTCTCTCTCTCTCTCTCTCTCATTGATCCTCATTATATCTCAGCTGAAGCCCGGCCTTGAAAAGGACTTTTGTCCCGGACGTAACGAGCCTTCAACATGAATAGAAAAATACGCCACTGTCGCTACTGCTGGGGATGGTACACCATACTAAAGTAGGTGTTTAAGGGCATGACTCTAGGGACAAATTTAGATTTACCACGGTTACTAATGCTGGACATTGCGCTGTTGATGAAGTAACGTAGGCGTCGATTTAGAGGGTCGTAAGACGTGAAGTTTTTGTTGTGAAACGTGTCATATTCCAGTAAACTCACCATACCCCTAATTTATGAAAAGAATTTTCGGTTGCTTAGAGATTGTGTTGTTATCCCCCTTTCTTGGTAGGGGAAACAGTATTTGCTCTGCACTTTACTATGACATTATAAGTGCGCTTCTGTGATACAAAAGCTAGTTTGCTTGGATTCAAAATAAGTTGCTGAGTCGTAACCAATGTCTGTGGGGTCTGATCTCTTACTGCGCCTCGGGTAGTAGCTTTTCTTACGTATTTCCCGTGCTTCCATATAGGGTAGTAGCCTGCTCTTACAGCTTGCCATAGGCGCCGACAGAAATCATTTCAAGGTAAAGCAAAACATGTTCGTAGAGGATCAACTTTTCCAGAGTAAGCCAAAAGACTAAAAAAAAGTATGTGTGGTTAAATGTAAACAGTTTTGATAGAACCTTCGAAAATTTTTAGTTTGATTCCAATCAGTTAAGTGTGAACATATACATGCCCCCTCCCGTGGACGCTCATTCACCTTATATGTCTTTCAAGTAGAATATTTAGAATGAGTTCTTGCTTCTTATCACACTCTTCACATTAGATGCTAGCCTGTGTGATATCTCTTACTTCACCTTCCATGTAAGCTTTTCGCCTATCATTGTTGGGTTACTCACGCTATCATTTCCTCACATGAATAGAAATTTTCAATACTGCAAAAATATTGTGTGTATTCCGCTATCATCAGCATTCCATTACCATGACTAAATGCCGAAATGATAAGTGTTTTGAGAATATCATGGAATATTTGGAATTCAAAAGCTTTGTTATGGTGAGATCAGAGAAATTCGTTTTTTTAATCAGTTATAACTTCTTAATGTGCTTGCTAATGATCTTGTTACAATATACAATTGCTGTCACTATATACTCACCATGGAGAATATCGTATCGCATCGCTAATCTTGAATAGATATTGGCGAGAATATATTGAACCTTGTGGTGATTGAGGCATATATACGAATGCTGTTTAACGAAAATCAGAAAGTGAATTTCCACCAGTGGTTTATGATATGTAAGCTTTGACATACTGAGGGATCAAAGGAGAGAGAAATCTCTAAAATACAGATGTGGAAGAAACTAAATTAAATTTGGCGCCTATGTATTCCTCCGCGGCGGCACGCTAGGGTAATTCCTCCGCTTCCCGCCAGACGGCAGAGACGCCAGCTTCTTGGAACAAGGTGGGACAGCATCGGATATTGGGATAGAATTTCGTTCGACTCGCTGTAGTTTTGGGGTCATCATTGGCGACAAGTTATCCATCTGGCTGGGGAATAGAGAGAAGACGCTGGGGGCATTAACATCCGTAGATCAGAAGCAGTCTTGTGATGTCTGACGGAGGTAAGACGTGTGGGAACCGGCGGCGGGGAGTTGGAAGCAACGCCATGTTGCGCGTCACCCCACCCGCGTGGATCAGGCGTTATACACGCGTATTGCTATGTCTTCTGTTGGTGAAAGTGTGCAAATGTTCCTTTTGATCTACTTGATTATGCTTTTTCCTCAGTGCATAGCATTATCGTCCCGTTTTTGAGATTTATTTTTTTTTTAGTATATTTTGCCATATTTTGTGGACATGTGGCAGCGTGGGTCTTTGCTCCCGCTTGCCGCCCAAGCTTGTTATACGCATGTCACTATTTAGTTTAGAACGCTTGGAAACAGTATATATTTAGTATCTTGAGTTATTTGCATAAAGAAATACTGAATACATTGTATCTAGCTGAAGATAGTTTCCGAGACTTGACAGTATCGAAAACTTTGTTGGGAACCGGGTTGTTGGGTGGAGATGACAAAAAGTCGTTGTTTGCAATAGGAATGAAGGTTATTATAACTCTATAGACATCTGAAACAAGAGTTACAATTTCAATCGTTTGCAGTAGGAATGAAGGTTATTATAACATTCTATTATCAAAAACAAGAGTTGAAATTTAAACCATACCTAACCTCTAGATATTGAAAATTTAATGCTTTTCTCAAGTTGTAGACGTACATTAGTATGCATTTCAGTGCGTATAATGAGGTAATTCCTGGTTTGGTCTTTCAGGAATCATAGATGTATTTGTGTTCATAGCATAAGTACTGAAGGTACCAGTGTTAAGTCTTATTGAGAAAGTTACCACTTTGACGAGTGGAACTTTCATTAGGATAGATTTACTCTCCCAATTAAGGGTTGTCTTAAATTTAAGCTCACGTTTATAGTTACTCTGCTCCAGCAGATGTTAATAGTCAGGCACAATCGTTTAGGGTTATGGCATATGACATGTTCGTCATTTACTCGGATAAGATGGAGAGGGTTTGTGTTTGGATTTTTTTTTTTATGTGTAGTATACAGATTTTGCATGTCGGAACGCGCTATTATTTATTATTCACATCTTAAGTTAAAATCTTGTGTTTTAGGTACCATTGCACTTGTTTGTCGGGCAAGTGCTAATTGCGTCGATCAAGTAATGTTTTTAAGTTCTTCCAGAGATCAAGTTTAGATATGAGAAAATAGAAACGCATCCACCCATAGAATAGTTGAATTGTGATAGTTAACTCCCAAGCGTAAGCTAATTTCCAGAAAAATAGTATAGAAAGGTTGTACTGCAAACAAGATATTCTTTGACCTAAAAACTCCTAATGTGAATGAGGTGAACATTACCTTCGATGCAACTATGGAATAATACAAACTACAAATTCAAACAAGTGTGCTGCCATAGGTGGATGCATCACCCGTCAGAAGTCGGGCATAACGTGTATCCACATCACATGTATGCCAGTGTGCAAATCCTATTTTGAATTTAGTGTCAATTGTTGGTGCTGATACGACACTTTGTTCATTTTCCCATTGCTACTAGTTTGAACATTATTGTCGCACAATGCTAGGTTGGCATTTGTGTACAATAGTTGCTTTGGGGGATTTGGAGGTTATTTCACATTATTAACCTTTTAGTGTTATCTAAATTTGTTGAAGTATGGGATGCAAACTACCCCAAAAGGAAGTTTAGAAAAATGTTGAATTAAATGTGTATGATACTTCATACCTCACTTGTGTACTGAGCACAGGCTTAGATACTGTTAAGTATGATAAATAGTTAACATAACTGTAAGATGCCTTTGAATTTTGCTGTTAATCAAACCTTAATTGACTTTAAAGTGTCATTCTTGTGATGTGAAAGGTAAACAAGTTGTGCGGATAAATACATTATTGTGACGAGACTTCATTAAGTACAATTATTTGTTAGGGAGAGATCTCGTATTTGTTAATTCAAACCTATTTGGGAAACCGATTCAGAAGCTATAATTCTTACAAAGCTTTAGAAAATCTGAAAAATCATAGGTAAATGTTTTTTGTACGCTGTCAATTGGATGGTCAGTTTTGTCTATGTGCAGAGCACAAGGACTTCAGAAAATAACATTTGGATGGGCTGTGTATCCCCCCCTTTTCTTAAATTGTTTACAAATAGTTTAACAAAATTTGAGTATATTAATCTGTGTTTACTTTGAGTGATTTTAACATTTGCTTTCCAACGTGTTCCACACTTACAAAAACTGAAAATTGGTACTTGAAGTGCTACATCTAAAATGCCTCTGCCCTATTTGCACATTTAAAGTAAGACTTTTTTGTGTGTTCATCTGTCATGTACATTTTACCTAACTTTCTTTACTGTTGGTCTGTTTTCCAAAAAAAAAAACCAATGGAGTAATCCAACTCAGAGAATGGTCACAAATGTAGTAAACTGATTTAGTTAAACGTATTTACTTATTTGCACATTTGTTAATCTCCAGGAAATTATATACATACTGTCCACATTTTAGCCTTCATCTATGAATATTGTTCAAATGTGTAACTAAGAAGCTAAAGGTTGGTCAATTTTCTGTTGATGAAACCAAACTACTTCCCAATTTGATAATCATTTTTTGTTTTGTAATGTACAGTTTATAATTGAATTACAGGTAAAAATATTTGGTGAAAGACATTACTCACAGTTATGACCCAGTTGAAAGGGAGAATGGGAAGCTCTTAATGGAATGTTATATTTAGGATTAGGTTTTAAATTCTCTTTATTATGTTCATTTTTGCACTACATTGATGATGTGACATCTGTATGTCAGGAGACCTCTTCTTAGAAAGGCTGAAAAATGCTTATGGATGTAAGAATCTGATGAAATAAAGTACAGATGATTTAGTAGGATTTTACAGAAGTGGTGCTGTTAGATTCTTTACAATATAGTCCATGAAAATATCAGTTGGCAAGGCTTTGATTTAGAGGGAAACGCATTGTATCAGTAGCTCAGTTTAAAGAATCCATTTGGATCGTTTTTGCCAAAATTCTCAAACAGGAAAGATACTAAGGGCACCCAGAAATATTTTTCAGATGTCCTCATACATTGCAGATGTATGAAAGTACACTTTAACCTGGAACTTTTTCTTTGATGAACCTTGATTTTTGATAATCAGAGCGCAGAGATCTCAAGATAAAGAAATGAACATCCTACTGTATAGATGGTTCTATGATTTTTCTGCACTAAACCGTAACTGGTGAAAGTGGTCCTGGTTAATGTGGCACCACTATAGTTATTCAAATAGGTAGCAGCTGTTCTATGGTAATCCTTGTGGATGTTGCATCTGACTGAAATTTGTGTGTAGGCACATTTTATTGGTCCACAAAGTGTAGTGTGATTTTTTTCTTAATGTATCCATGTAAATTTTTGTAATCACATTATGAATGTTCCAGGAAGAACATAGTTTGTATTAATGTCACCTCGTGTTTGGTACTGGCTTGAAAATGTTCCAGGTGCTGTGTGCTATGCCACAAATTATTTGTAATTTTATCAGCATTACTTATATTCCCTGCATCAAAATTTTGCCTTGCATCAGTTTTGCTTTTGGAATCGTCTAGTTTCTCTTGTTCATCTCAAAAATATACAATCACTTCCTGATAAAAACTAAACCATTTCAGCCTGGCTTGCTTGCCTTTTTTTCCCTTGAGTAATGCTTTGATTCAATTGAGGAGGAGGGGTTGTGTTTGAGATTGTATTTGGAAAGCAGCATTATTATTGTGACTTTTGTTTGTGAAAAATGGGAAGAGCAGCATTATTGCAACAGGCCGCACCCCCTTTTATTGGTGAAAACTATCAGTTTGGCATTCTTGTCTAGGTTTTACTTCTAAGAATAACGTACTAGTTTAATGTATTGCAAATAATTGAGAATTATTTGATACAGAAGCATAGCTATTAGATTAGGTAAGATTATTGCTGGGATACTATTAAACATGTTAAAAACAACAAGCAGACTGTTAAGATTTAAGAAATTTGTACATGGAGTGTAAAAGAATCGCTCTTTGTTTGCGAAATTTGAATAGGAAGAGAGCTATTCAGATAGCTGCCACTTTCTGTTTAAAGCATTACTATATTTTCACTAATGCATATAAATGTAGACAAGTATCTTTTTCTTTGATTTAATAGCTTAAAGGCTTTTGGGACTGGGCTTTCTTTTAATGTAAGTTTTAGTTTTTACTCTGTGACATGTTCATAGCTTTTGCTTTAACCTCATCTCTGTCCTTTCAGAAGACGAAAAGCCAACCAAAATGGGTGAAGGTGATGAAGAAACTGTGATCAGGGTACGGGGACTCCCATGGTCAGCCACAGTTGAGGATGTTCTCAAGTTTTTTGGTAAGGTTGCATTCACAGTGACCCTTTTTAATTTTGTATTATATGTGTTGGTAGAGATGCCTTGTGGAAGGTCTTAAGAATATACAGTGTGGGAGGAAAACTGCTGTAAGCATTGAGAAGTTATTGTTGGTGTAAGGCATGTGCAAGAGTAGGACGAGGGAAGAGTGAATAGTTTCATGTGATGGTTGGTCTGTTGCAGGTGTGTGTGAGATGTCGCCGTGGTTATTAAGTTTTCATGTATTGGTGGGATGGTGAGCAAGGAAAATCAGAGTCTTGGAGAGAATGGATGAGTATGCAGTTTGAGGGATGAGAGTGAGTTGCTTGTTTGTTGATGATACAGTACTTGTGGTGGATTCAAGTGAGAGACTGCTGAAGTTAGTGACGAAAGTTGAAAGCTTTGTGAAAGGAGGAAGTTGAGAGTAGATGTGAATAAAGCAAGGTTATTAGGTTTAGTATTGTTGAGGGACTGGTTGGCTAGGATGTGAGTTTGAATGGAAAAGACATGCAATCTCTTCTTGACACACACAGCACTTGACAACATTTGACTTGCAGCTCAGTCTTCTTAACCTAAGGTTTTCCTGTGGTGAATGCCATGTGTTAACCCTGCCTCTTTGCAAAATGATGGAAGCAATTGCTAAAAGTGTTAGATAGGAATATTAGGTAGTAGTAGTAGGTTGGCATTTTAGGTAGTAGTTAGTAGAAACAAAACGTAGGAGCCTCTGAGAATACTGCATTAGTGTTACTTTCTGTTAGTGGTCTTAGCTTTTAAGGATGAGGCACTAAATATTGAGATTGAATATGGAGCTGCAATGAAATATCAATTAGGTTTAGTGATATGCCTAAGAGGGAACGATGGCTGTCTGGCTGCAACCCTGACTTACCTCAAATGCAAGTGGGCTGGTGGTTGGTTTTCTAGATATATGGTAAGATGAGAAGGGGAGGATGGATAGTTAAATGTATGGTTGGAGAAAGGAAGTGATTGTGTAAATGCCAGACAATCAAATGTGAAAAGAGCATCCACTGTTTGATTTTTTAATACCTTTGTGTTCTAGAGGGCTGCAAGAATCATGGATTTTAACTAGTTTATCAGTGTGGTGTCCATCATAGAATTATTGAGATTTATATAATTACTATTCAAGTAGGGCTTGTGCTGACAAGTATAAGCTGCTGCTGCACAAGTTTGTTCACATATCTGTATATCACCTCACTGAGGTTGGAAAGGCAACTAGTTGTGAAAAAACCCAAATAAATATGCAGCTGATACCACATTTAGGAAATATATGTAAACAAACCAAGGCTGCTGTTGTACTAGTTTGTTTGATGCATCTGTATTGATATAAGCTTTATGGTTTCACGTTGACTGTTTTAAAAAAAATGTCATAGAATTCATAAATACCTGGTTCTACTTTTTTTTGTTGTAAAAGTAATGAAATTTGCAGATATGTATACATGTATTAATTTGTTAATGTAATAAAATTGGCAGATGGCGTAAGTATTAAGAATGGTCGTGATGGTATTCATCTCACTCTTTCCCGTGAGGGACGCCCCAGTGGTGAAGCATATATAGAAGTTAGCTCAGAGGAGGATGTAGCACTTGCAGAGAAGAAACACAACCAACACATGGGTAGAAGATACATTGAAGGTGAGTTTTTCAGTTGCATGGGTAGAAGATACATTGAAGGTGAGTTTTTCAGTTGCATTCATAGATATCAGTCGTCGTGAATAGTTGTTTCATGTGTGTATTCATAAATGCCCACACACGCACATATACATACCTATACATTTCAACATATACATACATACACAGACATTATGTATTTATTTATTTATTTTGCTTTGTTGCTGTCTCCCTTGTTAGCGAGGTAGCGCAAGGAAAGACGAAAGAATGGCCCAACTCACCCACATACACATACACACACATATACATACTTATATATACACACACAGACATATACATATATACACATGTACATAATTCATACTGTCTGCCCTTATTCATTCCCATCGCCACCCCGCCACACATGAAATAACAACCCCCTCCCCCCCCTCATGTGCGCGAGGTAGTGCTAGGAAAAGACAACAAAGGCCACATTCGTTCACACTCAGTCTCTAGCTGTCATGTGATAATGTCCCAAAACCACAGCTCCCTTTCCACATCCAGGCCCCACAGAACTTTCCATGGTTTACCCCAGATGCTTCACATGCCCTGATTCAATCCATTGACAGCACATCGACCCTGGTATACCACATCGTTCCAATTCACTCTATTCCTTGCACCCCTTTCACCCTCCTGCATGTTCAGGCCCTGATCACTCAAAATATTTTTCACTCCATCTTTCCACCTCCAATTTGGTCTCCCACTTCTCGTTCCCTCCACCTGTGACACATATATGTTCTTTGTCAATCTTTCCTCACTCATTCTCTCCATGTGACCAAACCATTTCAAAACACCCTCTTCTGCTCTCTCTTACCCTTACATTACTTACTTGGTCAAACCACCTCACACCACATATTGTCCTCAAACATCTCATTTCCAACACATCCACCCTCCTCCATGCAACCCTATCTATAGCCCATGCCTTACAACCATATGGCATTGTTGGAACCACTATTCCTTCAAACGTACCCATTTTTGCTCTGAGATAATGTTCTCGCCTTCCACACATTCTTCAATGCTCCCAGAACCTTTGCCCCTCCCCCACCCTCTCCCATGGGAGAGCTGAAGACTGTTCTAAAATAGTTTGGATATATGGAATGGAATATTAAGAGGGATACCAGTCAGAAGTGAAGGGAACAAGGAAAGGGGGAAGTGAGAGTTGCAAGGATAAGAGTTAAAAGACAATCTGAAGGTGTGTGGCCTGAACATGCTTTACATGTAAGGCAAGCAAGAGGTCATTTTTAGGTGCTGAACCATGGGAGTAGAGTTCCGTCATGGAACTACTTGCTCCAAAGGATCCCCATTTCTTTGATACTGGAAGTAGTGCATCCATGGGCTGCAGGGCATATGGAATGAGATCCTGGATACTGCTATTCTCTCTTAACCCCCCCTCTCCCATTAGCAACACAGTACCGGGAACAGATGGAGGCAGCTGGATTTGCCCATATCTATTCTCTAGCTGACATGCCATGCACAAAAACCTCAGATCCTTGTATACAACCAGGCCCCACCAATATTTTTATGGTTTCCCCTGCTGCTTCACATACCTTGGTGCGGTCCATTGCTAGCACATCCACCCCTGCATACCATGTCATTCCAGTTCACTGTGTTTATATCATTTTCTTTTTTTACTTTTTTTCTTTTCATACTATTCGCCATTTCCCGCGTTAGCGAGGTACCATCAAGAACAGAGGACTGGACCTTTGAGGGTACATACTACAAGGGCATTAAGTTGGTGTTAGCATTAGTGGCATAGGGAATGAATGCTGTGCATTTCAAATGTGATGCACTGACTAGTATTATGATTGGTTGAAATTTGCCATTTAAGATGGGGCAAAAATGGTTGCTGAAGACATTTGTAGAGTTGGAGATATTCTTTCCTGAATTATTTTTTTCCCCCAGTGGTGTTATTTTAGGTCTCAATGTGAGAAGACATTCATGGTATTGGGAGGTCATTCAGGAAGTCATTGGTAAAGGAAGAATAACTGCTGCTTAGGGAACCCTGTTGTGGACTATTTGCATAATAATTGTATATTAAGTGCATTGTATTTTAAGGTGAAGTATGAAGATGTACTGCCCTTCACAGCTTTTTGATATTTACTGGCTAGTTGATTTGTAAAGATATAGTCACAGGATGTAGTAACTTTGTGAGTTGCTTGTAATTGTTGTACGTTTCATTACTTGACTGTCCAACATGCTCAGGATTTTTGATTGACTCGCAGCATATATGGCACACTCGAAGCTTACTGTTAAGGTGTCCTGTACCATATGTTGTAAACAGTAATTGTGATTATTTTTTTTTTTTCCAGTTTTTAAGGCGAAGAAGTCAGAGATGGAGTGGGTTGTTAAAAGGGCTGGGTTTGGTGCCTCTGGAGGTGAAGATGATGGATGTGTTCGTCTCCGTGGTCTTCCTTTCGGTTGCTCAAAGGAGGAGATTGCACAGTTCTTTTCTGGTATGTTTTATGGGCATATTTAGTCGTTTCATGAATAGTTAGCAAAATTGTTCATAATAAGCTGTATTCAACAGGCTAAATAAAAGTTATATGCGTTTTTAAATTTTGTATTTAAAAGAAAGTCTGAGTGGTAGTCCATCAGATTTGTCATTAGCAATTTAGGTAATAATACTCGAACTAGGTTGTAGGACATTCAGACTAACCTGGAGAATAATTGTCAAAGTCTTAGACTGAAAATATATTCCTTACTTAAGCATTTTGGTACTGTAATACAGCACTTGTAGTGAATTTTGTAGAAATTAATGTACTTGTGTAAAAACATAGTTTGCCCTCCAGTTTCTTTTTTATTTGAGAGGTTTTATTGTATATAGTAGGGTTCTCAGTCTTTGGATTTACTATCTTAAAAAAGTAAAATTAGAGATTTATGTATTCTGAAAGTTTGAAAATTTTTGAAAACTTTAGGCTTAACCCCTTTGGAAGATATATTTTTAGATATGAACTTTTTTCCTGGATGAACAAGATCATTTTGATAATCTAGTATTTACATTTACTAAAGGGTGTACCTTTTTTCTCCTAGTCATGTAAGTGGGGTCTTGATTTTGAATTGCATTTTTGTATAATTAAGTGTTTATGATTAATGTAATTAATGGGAGAAGATTGTAATAGGTTAGTGTTTTGAATGAATGTTGTACTTAAGGAAGTATAAATGTAGGCTACTAATAAGACTTTAACTCTTCAGCCTTGATATGAACCTTAGTATTGTTTTTATTACTGTTTCAATCTGGTTTCAAGTGTAGAATATTTATGTAAGTCCAATAATAACATGGATACTTTTTTCTTAACATTATTCTCTTTCAATGTCACTGGGTAGGGTTGGAGATAGTTCCGAACGGGATAGCTCTGCCTACCGACTACCAGGGGCGGCATACAGGGGAGGCATACGTTCAGTTTATAAACAAAGAGGTCGCTGAAAAGTCCCTTGAGAAGCATAAGGAAAAAATAGCGCACAGGTGGGAAGGCAACGCTGCAAAGGAATGGTGTTGCACTCAGGTTACCAGTACATAACAGGATGTGGGGAGATTTGTGGTCAAATTTCATTACATCACTACATAGCTTCCACATTGTCATTTGCCTTTATTAGACCACTTATACCTAAAGGGAATATGATTGTCAGACTTTTACTGTATGTCAGTGGCAGACATGACAAATGTAGGTAATGTTTGAAGATGTATAAATGAAATTTGAACCAAATCCACCCAATAGCACCTGGAAGGGACGTAGCTGGCTACTGGTGGAGAGGCAGGGAGGGAGGATTGGGAGGGTGTCACTTCCCAGGATGTTTTCCTTGCATTTGCTGGCTCGGGTTTAGGCCCTTAACCCAGTATAGAGCATAACAGGTTTGCATGAACTGTAAGCTTAGAAGATCATTAAAGGCAAGGAATATCCAGTGTCCCCTTGGAGAATGGTACCTGTTTTACTTCATTTTTTGTTGGTATGATGTCAAGGATATTTTCTTTATTTTAAGTGTTCAATATATTTAAATCAAAATTGATGGTAACATTCTCTGATCCCCTAAACCAAACCCCAGTTTACTTAAGGTTACTCTATGCTTAATAAGGGAGGACCGTTAAGGGTTGGAAATGGTGTTTAAGTTTCACATCCCGAGCAGTACTCCCAAAAACAGCCTTTTGGTGGGTAAGGGTCTGTCGTATTTTAGTTTAACTATTAATGGGACTTCCAGTTTCCTTCAGATTTCCTGTTGTCAGTCATTGCATAAAGGTAAGAAATACATTTCCTAAATATTCCATGAATATGGATTTTTCTTTGACTCAAGTAGAAGTTTGGTGAAGGAAGTCCCAAAAACTCTTGAGCTTGTCTGTAAATTAGTTGTAAGAGAAGTAAAGAAGGGCACTTCAAGGTGGAGAGATGGCAGCAGAGAAGCAGTGAACCCCTGGTAGGCGGGAGGGCAGGCGGTGAGTCAAGTAGGCAGAGGAGGCTGGCTGGTGGGCAGTCGGGCGGTGGGCCTGGGCTGGAGCTGGTGGGCCGGGCTGGGCCACTGTTGGGCTGGCCGGGAAGGAGCGGGAGGAGACACAGGGCCGGGACGCGGGCACGGGCTGGTGGGGCCGGGCCTGGGACTCGGACTATCCACACTATTGGTAACGGTTATAAACTTTTTTAGATTATGCAGTTGACTATATTGATGATATTATGATTAACATAAATGAAGTAGTTCTTAATTAAAAATTAAGTAATTCAAGACATTCAGTGTTTGGTGTTGGAAAAAGAAGTCCTTGTATTCCTAGAATTCAAACAACAGTGATGATGGAATATGGTGTGTATTTAGAAGAGCAAAGACATTTTTATAAGTAAAGAGAAGCTGTAAGTGTCAGTTTGATCCAAACTCGTGCAGAATTTTTATCTAACCGGAGGTACAGTACTTCTGCTTGGCCAATGATTTGTCCTTGCAGATGGATCCCCCTCACTAAGAAGGTATAACATGCCTGGCCTGTGCTATGTCCATACAAAGAGTTCCCCTTGGTATAATGGTTCATTGAACACCATATCATCCACTGAAAGTTTTTACATTTGGCATAAGATTTAGAAAAATTTGTGCTAGACAAAACAGTTTGATTGACTCTGTATACAATGACTCAAAGAAAAAAAATTTGCTTAGAATCAACACTCCTTCTTCAGTTGGTCAAGTGAAGACTGCCAGTTGAGTAAACTTCGCAGTTATTTTTTTTTGAAACTCATTTTTATGTATTTTCCTACAGATACATTGAGATCTTCCGTAGCAACTTAGGGGAGGTACGTGCTGCTATGAGTCCCAAAATGCGTCCTGGTGGTCCCATGGGAAGCTACAATAACAGACCCACTCCATATGATACACGTGATCGATTTGGTGGCATGAATCGTTACAGCTTGGGAGGCCGAGGCCGAACTCGTAAGTTTATATCTGTGATTATTAGATCACACAATGAATTAGTATTGAAGATAGATTTTTTTGGCTGTTACAGATGCTGAGTTTTTATTTTAGTTACAGTTGCTTAAGAGCAGTTCATTTATAACATTTTATAGATTTTGCTTCGGAAGGTGGCTACAACGATTATGATGATGGCCCTGGATGGGGTGGTTCGGGTAGCTACAACGATGGACCCACCAGTTGGCTAAGTGGACGTGGTGGGGGACGCGGTGCTGGCCCAGGTGGTCTCAAGGTATGCATAAACATTGGTTCAAAAAAATTTATTTTCTCATTAGGTTAGAGAAAGCAGTTTAGATATAGCATTTTCTCCTAGTTTCCTTCAGAAGATACTGCCTTATTTTATAACATTTACTTTTGAACTAAGCTGTCATTTTAGGGACCGCATTCTCCGAAAGGTGGTGCTTGAAACCAGATAGTTAATTTTTGCATAAGTTTGCCGCAGTTAGAAAGTTGAGAGTTGATATGAATAAAAGTAGAGTGAAAGTGTGTGATTTCATACTTTTTTTGTTCAACATTTTCTGTAGAGAGATACGGGAACTGGTAATCAACTGCCCTGTCTGTCCATAACCACTCTATAACTGTCATGTATTCTGCACCAAAATTAGAGCTCGCCACACCGTTAAGCCTTGTAGGTTATACTGTTATTACCATTGATTGTTTCAAATACCTGAGTTCAACCCATTGACAGCATGTTTCCTTGTATTTTACATTACTTTACTCCAGTTTGTCTGTCCCATGCATGCTTCTCACTTGGATTAATCTCCAGGCCTTGAATTCTCGACGCTTCCTCCTTTCAGTCCTTTCATCTTGGTCTACCCCTTTCCTTGATCCCTCCATGAATGGTATAGTTGAACAGTCTTCTCACATATATGTTCTAATAATTTCCTCTTTCCCTGCTCTGCTCTTTCAATCATTGTCTTTCTAATTTACAATCCCACTCGTACAGTGGTATTCCTATTGTGACAACCACTTCCTGTCCTCTGGCATTTTGTATCCATCATGTCCACTTGCTTTCGTTCTTATGTATTCGAGGCCCAGAACTTGTCCGTATGATATTTCGACTGCTTTACCTTCAAACATTGCCATTTTTGCCCAAATGGACATGGACCTCTTCTACACTCCTCAGTGTGAAAAAGAGTATTTAAAAAGAATTCCCGGCTGGTGTTTGTCTGATAATGTGTATTTTGGTACAGTTAAATGTAAAGTAGTGGTGGACCACAGCAGAGGTAGATGTTAATTGGGAAGCTTAGGGATATTTCCCTTAAAAAATGTTATAGGAATGATTGGGGATTGAATGCAAAACATTTTTCGTGAAAATTGTATGAATGGAGCCCTTTGCCTGATGGTTAATCAGTAACATGCGAAAAACAGTTTTTTTGTAATGGGAAAATGAATGTTTCATATTGACATTTGAATGATGTTAAATAGGGATGAGTGATGTGGCATAGGCTCTGCACGTAATCCATTCCTTTGAAGAGGTGGAGTTTTGATGACTGACAGATGAATAGACAGCTACGTGCACTCTTTATTTTGATTGAAGTATTGCAAGTAACTTATTAACGAAAAGACTGGTTCTTGTGTTGAAGTATTGCGAGTAACTTATTAACGAAAAGACTGTTTCTTGTGTTGTATCACTCTACCCCCATCCTCACCTTGAGGAAGATACATTCATATCAGTTGAAATTAATTCAAAAGTTCACTTATTTTGAAAACTTTTTCTTAACATCCATTTCTCTTGTAGGGTAACTTTGGTGGTGGTCGTGGTGGAAACTGGAATAATAGCACAGGACACTGTGTTCACATGCGGGGCCTTCCGTTCCGTGCTACAGAGATGGATATTGCTGATGTAAGTAATTGTAAGGATGTTGGTGTATGCCTAAAAAAATTGGTTTAGATTTAGTTTTTCAAAAAAAGATTTTACATTGCTCTGTGCTGTGAAAGAAACATTCGTTTGGATTTGAATTAAGTGGCAATATATGTATACAGGTTTTTGTGTTGTCAGTTTCAGTTACCTATATTCATTAATAGAAGGGTTGAAAATTGTACGAGATAAGAACAAGGTCTGATCATTTTGATTGTAAGCTCTTGACAAGGTATTTACAGGATTTGATAAGTTATACAAATTGATATAATGGAAGAATATTTTAAAAGGTTCAGTTGCAGTGATGTTACGTCAGTGGAAGGTGTCAAACACACAATCATATAAAATTTGTTTTTCATAATGTTCAGAATGGTTCAGAGTGGGGCTGTTCATATAGTGGGTGATGTGTCCAAGATGGGCTTAATGATGTGCTGATATGCAACTTGAGGATTAGGGATCTGGTGAGTATGCAGGAGGCAAAATGCATTTGTTTCAGAAAAGCGTGCTTTTCCATGTAATTAAGAAGGTATGTTTAGATATGGATTTGAAGTGAAATATTTACTTATTAAAGCTGTCTGTGGTAATGCCCTCAACCATTCTTAATTGTTAAGTACTCCATTATGTTAAGTCATGTTGAAGAAAAAGTACTTTTCCGCATTGAGGGTAAAACTACAACCCTTAAGTTTTTAGCTGTTAATGTAAGTGAAATCAGATGAATCTGTCCAGAAGTTTCTTGCAAAGTCAGTGGAACTTTCAGTATCTTTGAGCACAATAATAGTTTCACTGAGTAAGCTGAGGTTGAAACTAATGTTATTAGGTCATAACTCTGACAGATTGTGGGCTTGTCAACCTAAGAAATGATCAAAGTGAAGACATTGAATGCATACTTATTTGCCTCGTGCTAACCCAACAGAAACGTCAGAACTATTTCTGACTTTTGTTCCTGCTTGGTGGATTTTTTGTCCTCAAGACTATTGTCAATGTCCCACAGCACCATTGGGTCTACTCTGTCAGACATATTCATCTTTACTCTCAGGCAGAGACCTTTCCGCACACCTTGCTGTACCCACCTCTCAACTACTCAATTGCTTGCTTAAGCATCTGTGGTTCCTTCTGGTACCAAATCCTCTCATAGGTATCTAAAACTCCTCAATCTCATGGTTCTGTCCTTTCATATTCCTCGTCCAGCCTTCCTTCTCTCCCACTTCTAAACTAATCTTTATTTACAGCATCTCTACTTTCTCTTTTAACATATTTACAGCATCTCTACTTTCTCTTTTAACATATTTACAGCATCTCTACTTTCTCTTTTAACGTACTCCTAAACTCACCCACCAGATTATACATTTCTCACTTAAGTCTGCCATTAGAGCAGTGACATCATTATATCATCTGCATTGCGAACCTTAGAACTGCCCCTTTCCCTAAGACCCTTACACTTACTTCCTCTATACCCCCTATGTAATAGTTAATACAGCCGTGGGGTCATCATACACCCTTGCCAGAGAGTCGTCTTCACCCTAAACCATTTGCCTTTGTTTCTTCCGACATGTGTGCCTGACATTTCTATAGGTAGAAACTCTCCAATGTTCCTTATAGCTTTCTTACTGCACCACATATCTGTAATACCTTCTACAGAGAATATCTTACCAGCACTGTTAGAGACTTCCTCCAGATCTGTAAATGCCACACACAAATCCTCCTTTGTACCTCACCAGTTCTTCGAACAACTGACATGCACATCATCTATCACTGCTGAAACCACATTGTTCCTATCTAGACCAGCTTGATGATCTGTACGTACCATGACTTATAATACAGCTTTCAGGTATATTGAAAACGCTTTGTAATCTATATAAAAATTTTGGTCCCCCTTGCCTTTACATGGGTACTCCTCAGCTTTCCTGTAATTTTTTGGTATCTTGCCATAAGCCATACATACAAAGAAAACCCAAACTAACCAATCCACTGTACTTAACCCCTTTTTGAGAAATCAACTTGTATGTTAGATCTTATTCCAATTTCACCATTACAGCAGGTTTTTTGAGATTGATCCAGCAGCTAGTGCACAAATTTTTATAATGCCTATTAGTGTGTGACGGTACTGGAAGGAAGCTCTGCTGATGCCGAGACACTTGGTATTGCCAGATAATGTTGGGGGAAAGGATTGCATGCATTTCAAAACATGAAATCTCTATAAACCCGAATTGGTTAAGTATTAATTTTTTTTAATGGACATTTTTTTGATTCCAGTGTTCAACTCAAAAGCTTTTAGATGATGCAAATTAAGAATTTTTTACATGAGTATGTTAATCAATTTTGTGGGTATTCCTGGTTGAGATTTTCAAAGCTTCTCCTTTACAGTTCTTCAGACCTCTCAACCCAGTCAATATACATATCATCATGGACAGCTCTAATCGTCCTTCTGGTGAGGCAGACATTGAATTTGCTACTCATGATGATGCTGTGAAAGCGATGTCTAAGGTATGTAGATCATGAAAAGTATCAATTCATATTGATTCATGAGGAGGAATTTGATAATGGGCATTCTTTATAGTGTATATATATTTACAGAATTTCATTTAAAGTTGTGGGTAGGCACATTTATATTTATGCTGATCATTACACATTTTTTTCCATGTACAATTTTTTTTTTTCATTTTTCAGGATAAGGCCAACATGCAGCACCGCTACATTGAGCTTTTCCTGAACTCCACCCCTGGTGGTAATATGGGTGGACCTGGTGGACCCATGGGAGGCCCTGTAGGTCCCATGGGTGGGCCTGGCTCTGGTAACTTTGGAGGTGGCGGTGGTGGAAACTTCAGCGGTGGCAGCATGGGCGGCGGGTTTGGTGGGGGCTATGGGGGGGGCAGCCGTATGGGGGGAGGTAGGTACGTCACATTCGCACCATTTACCGTAAGTAAGGGAGCAGAGGGGAAGCATATTCAACAGTTTGGTTTTGGAGGGAACTTGTGAATCATGATAGTATGTTAAATTATATTTTTTATATTCATTTCATGTCATTCTTTAGTTATGGTGCAGCAGGATTTAGGCAGTGTCATTTAACTGATCTCATTGATAGAAATTTAAGAGATGAGTTTCTCATGGTTTTATTTATTGGTATATTCAGTGCATCATCTTTTGAATCCTTCTCTTTAGTATCTTACATGGGAGCAAATCTCAAATGGACATTTTTCTTCTCATTTGCTAAGCTTTTGGAAACACACATTTACATAATTCAGTGCATAAGAACTTTGACTTCAGTTTAATCTGGCAGATAGAAATAGGGTAGCTGTAACAAAAATAGTCATAATTTTAGAACAGCGTGATCATTTTCAACTGGAGTTTGGCAATTTTTGGACTCTCGCGAAGCTTATTGTGCCCCAGCCACATTGGCCACATTTAGGCCCAGGTGTGTTATTTTGGGGATGGGCAAAGTTCATCAACTTTTCATGGATCATTGTGTGTTGTGTAGAAATAGGTTGTACAAACTTTATTCAAGCTTTAATGCCCAAGTAGTAAGTTTGTGTATAGGGTGTAAAGGAAAACAGTGTTTTGAAAGATCTGGAGTATTTTGTTATGGAGGATTAATATAGAATGAAGTTCAGGTTCATGAATGCCCAAAAGCAAGAGAAATCAGTGTCAATGTGTGTATAATAATGAAATCTTATTTGCTTCACTATATATATCCAGACCACTTCCATATATAACTAGACCACTTTGTTAGCATGAAAGGGTCATGTTAAATATTTGTGTATGAGGGGTACAATAGCTGTTTTTGATGTGTAATATGGAATTTGTAAAGGACTTTAGAATAGCATTGGAGTAAATGTTAGAGAGGTTCAGAACTCGCTCTATCCAGTTATAGTTAGAAATTAGATGAGGGCTTTAAAGGTTTCTGATGAAATTTTTGGGATGAATGCAGTAGAATCATTTTGTTTTTGAAAGTGTATGATTAGAATCTTTGTTGACTCAATTTGGTATGTGAAATGAAAAAAACGAGAGTTCATGTTGCACTTCCAGAACACTGGACATGGGTTGATGCATCAATTAAAAACATTGTTTACCTATATCTCATTTATGTATCCCTGTAGTGCTGTTCAAAATGGTCCACATGCTGCACTGTCTGTCCAAATTTAAGAATTTTATCCATGTTTTTGATTGAGAGCTATATGTGATCATCTGAAATGATTTGGATATAGTGAGCGAGTGGATACGGATTGATTATAAGGGTGTATGTCAGGAGGAGAGGGAGGGTGTGTTCCGCTAAGGTGATGGAAGGATAAAGTGAAGGAGGCTCTTTGGGAATTTGGGCCGTAACATTTGTTAGAGTGAGAAGTATGCATGAGGTATGAGATATAATGAATGGGACCAATGTGTTAAGGGGGAGAGGGATGATGTGCTGTCAGTAGGCTGAACCAGGGAATGCTTAGTGTAAGGTTAATGATAGATAGACTTGTTTGTAGAGGGTTTGCTGCCAATGGTAAGCTCTGGTTCCTGTGTGATGTACCTGACAGCTGGGGTGGTTGTGTGTTAATGAGGCTAGCATTCGTTTGTTCGTGACATTGCGTCGCTAGGATGGGAGAAGCAGAGGTGTGAAAAATGTTTTATTGATGGCAACTGTTCCTTACACTGGGGTGCATCTTTAGTTCAAGAAATGCATTAATCATGGTGAATAAGAAAATGCAGTTTAAAAGGAATGCTACCAATAGCCATTCTTTAATCGTAAAGCAAATTGTTACTGCTTTACATTTGTAAAATACTGTAATTTCCTTCACCTACTGCACTAAAGTTAATTTCTGCGTGGGAAGTCGGTCAAAAGAATTAGTGTTTAACGAAAAGGAAAACATACTGATACCTGACAAAAGAACTCGTTAAATCAGATTACTGATTTAACATAAATGATGGGTAGCAGCTGCTAAATGTCATTCTATGTAGAAGTAAAAAGAAATGCAATATGAAATGATTTGTTGTAAAGGGACAATAGAGACTACGATATTAGTGTCATTGGTAAGCGTGGTTAGGTAAGTACATTGGGAAGCTGATTTTCTTTGTTGATATTTTATGTAGATAATTTTTGCTTTATAGGGATCTTGTTAGGAAAGAGCTTTGGGATAAGAATATTAATTCTGTATCTAGAATAATACTTGCATTCCCAATTTAATGGGGGGTGATTCAGGCCTATACAGCCACCATAAACATCCTCAACCCGTGCTCCGTGTTATTGAAACATGGTCTTAATGTTTTACACTCATAATATGCAGAAATAGATCTTTAGATCCAGTCACACCAATTCCACCAACATAGTGCATCCATTACATCTTATCCCCAGTCATTCCTGTACCATATTTTTCTTGATTGCCTCCATTTGGTTGTGGCTCCGCCATTACATCTCTTGCAGTTTCCTTGTAACATGCTGTAATGCTTTTGTAAAGATTCTTTGCCACCCTCTCACCAGCCATAATTTCTGTACTGTCTGAAAACACTTGTCTTTGTGATGACTTCATGGTGCTGACTTTTTTTTTAAGCAAAGGCTAACATCTTCCCGCATGCAGCATTAATAAAATGCATTCACGATGTACTTTGTCTACAAGTACAACCCCTCACCCCGACCGATTCTTATACTTGCCCCTACCAAACATGTCCGCTTCAACCCATTGACCACAGCAGCTACTCTAGGTATTTTGTCCCTTCAGTGAATCGGTTTTAATTTTTTTTTATTTTCACTTGCAGCTTCTTTCAAACTAACATGTCTCACACCATTGCTAAACATACTAATATTTCATTTCATTCATATTTGCTCTCAACTTTCTGCTTTCCCACACTTTCCAAACTCAGAAACCAACACATGCAGTTTCTTGCTCAACAGTTGACTTACCTGTTTTGGTCCAGTGACAGCACATCGACCCTTGTGTATCTCATTGTTTCAATTAATTCTATCGTGCATGCCGCTCACCTTCCTGTATTCAGGCCCTGATTGCTCAAAATCTTTTCCACTCCATCCCTTCATCTCAAATTTGGTCTCCCAGTTCTCTTTGTTCCCTCCACCACTGGCATATATCCTCTTTGTCAAACTTTCCTTTCTCATTCTCTCTCTATGTCCAAACCATTTCAGCAAACCCCCTTCAGCTCTGTCAACCACAATTTTTATTGCTCCTCTCTGATCCTCTCTTACCCTTTCATTACTTATTAGAGCAAACCATCTTGCATCACATATTGTCCTCAAAACATACATATATTGGAAAGGATCACAATTTTGCGCGTGATCAAGTATATTCCCGAGTCCACAGGGAAAATGAAACACGATAAGTTCCCAATTGCACTTTCGTGTAATACTCGCATCATCAGGGGAGAGACAAGAGAGAAATATAACAGTTAGTTGAAATACAATGAAGAGACATAGTCATAGCTAGGATGCCATTTGGTAAACATGCGATTGTCCAAGACAGACAACGAGCGTATCATAAACTTATTATGTGGGCAAAGTGAACTGTTTACATATTTTATCAACATAGTTATCCAACTTGTATAGACCATCACTAATATTAAGATTATAATTCTTTGTGTATTTGATAAAAGAAGATTCCATGATATTTCTCATGGTACTGGAGTTAGAGTTAATAACTGAGGTGGCATTACTCCAGTCAGTACGTACAATCATAATAGTTTTTAATGTGATTAAACAAGGCATTTGATTCTTATCAAATGCCTTGTGTAATAATGTTAAAAACTATGATCATTGTATTGATTGGAGTAATGCCATCTCGGTTATTAACTCTTAACTCCAGTACCACGAGAAATATCATTGAATCTTCTATTATTAAATACACAAAGAATTATCTTATTATTAGTGATGGTCTATACAAATTGGATAACATTATTATTGATAAAATTTGTAAGCAATTCACCTTGTCCGCATAATAAGTTTATGATATGCATGTTTACCAAATGGCATCCTAGCTACGTCTCTTCATTGTTTATCAATTGACTTATATTTCTCTCGTGTCTCCCGATGTGATTATTACACGAAAGTGCACTTGGGAACTTACTGTTTTGTTTTCGCTTGGACTCAGGAATATGTATATATATATCCCTGGGGATAGGGGAGAAAGAATACTGCCCTCGTATTCCCTGCCTGTCGTAGAAGGCGACTGAAAGGGAGTGGGGAGCTGGAAATCCTCCCCTCCGATTTTTACTTTTCTTAAAGAACAGAGAAGGGGGCCAAGTGAGGATTTTCCCTCTATGGCTCAGTCCTCTTTTCTTGGTGTTACCTCGCTGATGCGGGAAATGATTACGTATGATATAAATATATGAACATTTTTCCATTGTTGGCGGTTAAGGAGAAAGAACTCTGACCAGGTATCCACTGCATTACTTAACAAGCAAGTGTGAGGGGCTTTTTTGGGGGGGGGGGGGAATTCTTTGAATTTGTATGTATTGGAACAGAGAGAGTGAGGATCTCTTCTCAAAGGCATAGTCATCTGTTCCTGATGCTACCTCGCTTTAGTGGGAAA
Organism: Panulirus ornatus; assembly: GCF_036320965.1. Lineage (NCBI taxonomy): Eukaryota > Metazoa > Arthropoda > Malacostraca > Decapoda > Palinuridae > Panulirus > Panulirus ornatus. The sequence continues at coordinate 6,624,767 of NC_092265.1, forward strand.
AGCAAATAAGGATGAAATATTTTTTCCCTGTGTTTGCCGTTTTCTTTTTGGAAAGTAGTGCCAGGAACTTAAAACGAAATGGCCTCATTTGCTCACATCCACTCTTCGGTTATCATGTTTATTGCACCACAACCAGGCCCGCAGACCTTTCCATGGTTTCCTTTGGCTGCTTCACATGTAATAGTAAATACTCCCCATTTTTATTTTGTTTGATTGCTGAGTATGCCAGGAAATATGCACTGCAATTGTATGTTTCCTTTTTAATTTTTTGACATTCAGACATCTTTGCTTAACTAAATCGGTTGAACTCGGTGTAGTCTAACTTCTCATTATTTAGTTTTAGCTAGAGCTTAGTAGCCCCTTGAAGGTCCACCAGTGAAATTTGTGTAGACTGCATGTAAGTGATATTAGGTAGACATTGCCCTTGGGTACAAGCATGTGTTAGATGGGAATTTGACCCCCTTGGTTTCATTCAAACATTACACATGTAGTCTTTCCGCTTGTATTTTTACTTTTAAGAAAATTTTATCCATCCCACTTGACACTACAAAGCTGAATTATGAATCCATACGAGATGCCACTCCTTAGTGTTAATGCATGCTTGCCCACTTGAGTTGGGATGTTGTAGTGACAAGCAACATAACGCCACATTCATATAGACCCAAAAGGAGGGGTATTTGACCCCCTTAGAGTAAATTTAAAGTTTACATCACCCTTTATGGATTAGCTTGTTGTTGCCTAACTCTGTTGAGTTTGGTGTTGATAGCTGTAGTTAGCTAAGCAAGGGAAGATAATTTTTTTGAGGTTCCTGCACTTCAGTGAGATTGGCTTACTATGGTCTTTGATAGTCTTGACACACCACACCCACCCCTTACCCCTCCATCCCTCTCGCACCTTCATCCCACCATTCGTGCATTCTTCTATCCTCACCATCCGTATGCCACATGTCAGCACTGTTCCCCTAAAAGCCTCTCGGCACTTTTAATTGGGTTGGCATTTACTATTGTAGGAGTTTCACGTACAATGTACTCTAACCTCAGCCTTGTCTTGGGACAATTTTTTTCACCTTCATCCTCCCTTGCACAACTTTCAAAGATATTGGTCCCCTCTAATGTGGATTCCCTGCACTGTGCATATACCTAATTTCATGGTTTCCATCTGAACATTATTCCACACCTCCCTTGTATCTCCTTTCCTGAAATCTCATTAATTTCCCTCATCCCTATCACTCAATCTACCCTTCCACTCATTCACACACATCTATCACTTCCTTGTACAGGGTGTTCCAGTTGAGCCACCCATTTTTCTCAATTAAAACAAGTTGAGTAGTCTTTGAAGTGTTGTATAGAACCATTCTAGTATCCACTGATTAGATTAGTGCACACTGAAAGTATTTAATTTTCATCATGTACATCTCATGTATCCTTGCCTTTTGTGAAGAAGTTTGAACTGTTATCCAGAAATACAGATGCCATATTCCCTGAACAGCATCACAATCTAGCTCTTCCACGGACTTCTTTGGGTTTGGTATAAACTGCCTTGATAAATATCTACAAAGAGATACCTCAGACGTGGAACACCCTGTATTATTAATGTGCCTTTGAAACATTGCCTTTTTTGTGTTACACGATTATATGAGGTTTCGACGATTGGTTTGTGTACTTTGCTCGTTTTCTGAATCGGGTGGGGGGTGGAATATTGACCACGATGCGTGTCAATTTCCCAGCTGACCTATGTGGGCACCAGGACAGCCAAATGAGAAGAAAATTATTCTTGCATACGGTGAACGTAAGTGTAGAGATTTTTGTAATCTTGCTAATTATGAAGTTTAGTCATTAGATTACGGTTTTATGTAAAACTGGTTAGTTCAAAGTAAAGGTTTAACTATAATCGTAATTGCCCATCTTAAAACAGCTCATGGGAAACTGAAACACCAGGCAGTCTTACAACCTAATTATTTTTCTTAAAAAATTTCCCCGTAATGAACTGCGCACGATTATCCACATAAGGAAACCTCTCGACTCTTCCAGATCATCCATACCAGGTCGAGTATCATCAGCAGCGCTCACTGTATCAGTTGAGGAATTGTTTGTGTTGAAGGTAAATGAACTGGTCAGATTGAGGTGCGTGTGAGCTTTGTTGTTGGTTCATGAATGAAAACTTAAATGTTCAAAGAATCATCTGTATGAGTAACTGGCTAAATGGTGTTAGACTGCATTTTAACATTTTACCTTTTTATTGAATTGCAGGGCAGGTATTCAGTTTTGTGAAGGCTTATATGATAACCATGTTTGATGAAAACTTCTGACTATATATACAGTTTCACATATATGTATAAGCTGCTGTTTGATCATTTGGAACGAACGACAGGTGTAGAATAGTCGTTATGTTTTTTAAATGGTGTGATTGGAGATTTAGATCTCTTACCAAGAAGAACTTGTGTGCAAGAGTCATGAAACAAGAAAGGCTTGCATAATTTGGAAGTTTGTCACAGTTTTAACACGGCATGGGTTGAAGATGTGTACGAGTTACTTAGAAGGTGTAAAAAATTGGTTCACCCCATTGCATTGAGAATTGAGTTCATGATAGATGCTTAAAAAGGTTAATGGTGATACTGACGTGGCCAATCATATATTAAGGTGACGTTAACCTTTGTACATTTAGAACCGTGGTTTCGTAAACTTAGTTTGTTAAAATGGACTTTAAATCAGTTGCAGTTAGAGTGAAGGGCTAAAAAGTTTTGAAGGGATACTCATTTCTGATGAACTGGTATTTGAAAAGGTGCTTATTACTGATAAGTAATTTTTTGTCCTTGCAGGTGGTAGTGGATACGGTAGTGGCATGGGCGGCGGTGGCGGCGGCTACAGCTCCCTAGACGATGGACTGGGCAGTGGAATGGGCGGCGGCGGAATGGGAAGTGGAATGGGAGGGGGTAGTATGGGTGGAGGTATGGGCGGAGGAGGAATGGGTGGAGGCATGGGGGGAGGCCTAGGAGGGATGGGAAGCAGCCTCAGTGGAAGTTTGGGTAGCGGGCTATCTGGAAGCTTGAGTAGAGGAATGGGAAGTGGGTTAGGTAGTGGAATAGGCAGTGGTATGGGTGGTGGCAGTGGAGGAATGGGCGGTGGCAGTGGAGGAATGGGGGGCGGCGGCAGCAGCTTCAGTAGTGGTTTCAACAGTGGCTTTAACTCGAATAACGGGTTTGGGCCGGGTGACCAAATGTCTGGAAGCAACTACAACAGCTTCTGTTAAAGCAACTTGAATCTCTTGAAGAAAAAAAAAGTATTTTATATGATATACACAAGGTTTAGTATACTTTCAGAAAATTATATCAGAGTTTAGCTTATTCATGACGCCCTTGTTACTAAATCTACACTCAATTAAAAAATGTTTTGTAATGGTGTAAGATTACTTTTCTTGAAAGTGAATGTGAATACTTTACTAGAAATACCAAATGTGGGATGCACGGCAAATTGTACGTTGCGTCTTGAATTGTACTGGTCAAAACTAGGCAATTGTATGTTACTTAGTTAACTGGTGTCCCTCCTTTATGTTATAGACCTATGGTTTACTGGTACCTGTCCACTTGAGGTAGAATATTCATCCATGTATTCCGTATTTCCTGACTGAATATCTGATGTGACATTCCATTTGAACAAGTTGGATGCCTAAACGTTAAAATTGTGTGGCAGGTGGGACAATTACAAATGTAATTATAGACTTACTTGTAAGATGTCAATAAAACTACAAATTTCTGTATTTAAATTTTATTCATTCACTTTACAGTTGTGTTGAGTGATTTTTCAAAGCTGTGTATAGAAATTTCAATTTAGATGTATCTGGTATGTCATCGATACATACTGCCCTACGTAATTATTCATCTTTGCTTTTTATGAAGGCTGTGGGGAGCAAAGAATACACCAAAAGTGATGGGATTAAGTTATAACATAACTTTGGGAAACGTTACTAACTTGAAGCATTAAGACTAGAGTCAATTTGTAAGGGACTATATGGAATAATTAAGAATTTGCATCTCTGATAATTGCACAGCCTAAACAGGCCATCTATATTGAACTATATATTCCTATAAGTCAACGGGGAAAATGAAACACGAAAAGTTCCCAAGTGCACTTTCGTGTAATAATCACATCATCAGGGGAGACACAAGAGAGGAATATAATAGTCAGTTGATATACATCGAAGAGACGCCCTTTGATTAACATGTGATGATCACATGTTTACCAAATGGCGTCCTAGCTTCGTCTCTTCGATGTATATCAACTGACTGTTATATTCCTCTCTTGTGTGTCCCCTGATGATGTGATTATTACACGAAAGTGCACTTAGGAACTTTTCGTGTTTCATTTTCCCCGTGGACTCGTAGGAATATCTTGATCACGCGCAAAATTGTGATCGTTTCCAACACACATTATTTATATATATATATATATATATATATATATATATATATATATATATATATATATATATATATATATATATATATATATATATATATATATATACTAGGCTTTTTCGGACAGCTTCAATGGTATGGTTGTTTATACGTACATTTTGCGACCAGAATAAGTTTTGAAGTTAATCCTAGGTGGTCTGTGAATGAGTAATAACGTCCGATATTTTTATTTCAATTTAAACAGGCTGATGCTGTGGCACTTGACATTTGTTAGAAAGGTTCGCATTCTATCCCCCATACTCGATCGCCGTTTCTAGTGTAAGTTAGGTAGCGCTATGTATAAGAAGAAAGCCCTCATCCGCACGTATCCGTTCTCGAAATTCCGTTATATTTTAAGAATTCCAAGGTTATTGCATACCCCATGTCCTATAGTAAGACATTCTTATAAAAGTAAATTCTGTTAACGAAAGGAACTAGGGTAACAGAACAGAGCAAACAGAGGAAAGCATTAAATAGAACTATAAACATTTCCGAAGGGTATACCGTCAACCCGAAGAGTATGTTGTAATCACGGTTTGGAAATCCCTATTGTAGGTATACATCATTTGCATACATTTCGCATCGTTTCATATAATGAGCAGTACTCGGAAACTAAACTTGCTCTAAAAGTTAAGCAATAGATTACATACAGTTCATTACAAACTAACTTCATAAAAGCTACCTGTAACATTGTGTCACTAATCATGTGTGGCGCGCAATATATCAGTGACTATAATTGATATTTGGACATGTTTGATCATATTATATATTACGATTTCCATCAAAAAACAATAGTTATAAATGAAACATCCTTATGGTGTTATGATGAAATGTTATCGCTGATCCCATACCCATAATGCATTGCGCTCACGTCAGCCATATTAGATTGTTGGGGACGATGGCAGGCAGAATTTATCGCTAAATTCTGTTCCCATCGTCGCTCTATTTGTTGACTTACGCACAGAGTATTGGTGCTGCATATTTTGGGTTTGTTTTGAGCAACTGAGGAATAACGTAGTACCTTGGAATTATCATCATGAGCTTCCTCTTGTAAGTTCCTCTGAGGTTTGTTATGGTTGATCAGCTGATTCTGAAGTAATGTTAGACGGAAAAGGCGTTATCATTAAAACCAATGTACACATTGTTCTCTTGTGGAATGAAACTTGTTTATAGTGAAGGAGGAGTCGAATGATAAAGATGCCTCAGTGACTGTGATGATGAAGGACTTGCTATACTTACAGGTAATTTACTGTAGACCTATTCGAGATTAGGAAAAAAAGTATTTTTCTTTGGTGGATAGGGAGGAGTGTAGAGCTTAGCAGGCTCTCATAGTTTGAAACAGTAACGCATGATATCAAAGATTATGGGTAGAATTTTATCCTATTAGGGGGAGGGGGACATCGAAATTTGTGTCAAAATGACATTCCTGTTTGGAAAGATGTGATTTGGAAGACTGGTTGAAACCCCAAATAAAAAGCTTTCTGGAGGCGTCAGGCGCTTTCAGGGGCTGCTGGGATGTAGGTAAGTCTAAAAAACGAGAGTAGTATATTTTGGGTCTGTAATATTAAATGATGAGTATACCTTGATTTGTTTCATGGAAAACAATTCTTGAAGTGAGGTAAACTTAGAACTTGAAATGATTAATTTGACATTTTTTAATTTCTATTTATAATTCTTGGGTATGTTCCAGGTTAGGCACATTGAAATAGCTTTGGAATGTGAACGTTTTATTTTGCAGTAGCACTGTGTGAAGAATAGAATAGGAATGGCCAGATCATGTTATGCTGCGTTTGGTTTTGGAGGGATGTTGTGTCATGCATTTTACCCAGCATTTCTTTAGAAAAAGTTTGTTGATAGTTTAGTTTAGGTCCATTATGCTGTGAGCCATAGATATTGGGTGAACTGTAGAAATCTAGCTATGTGTTGTTAGATATGGATAAATACCCATGTTCTACACGTCATCATTAGCTTTTGAATAAATGATTATGTTTTGTAGTACAAGTATAATATTTAGAGATTATAGTGAAAGTTGCAGAGAATGAATTTGTGTAAAATGTTTTATTGAATGACGATGATTAAGGTAGTTGTAGAGGATTATGTGTATCAGGGAAAAAAGAGGGCCTAACCAATGTAGAAGTAGGTAAAACACTTTAAAAGAATCAATTGAATCTAAGTACTATCCTTACTTTTTACTTATAGTAGTTGAAACAATAATAATAATATCAACTTTGCTTTTGGGAATTGCATTCTGTAACTGTAGTGCTTGCATTGTACTCTCATGGGCATGTCTAGCATATTTTGTTTAAAACATTGAATTGTAAGATAAAGTGTAACTGATTGGGAGGTTATGTGAGGTTTTCTTTGGTTCAGTTAGTTTTGTATGTATAATTTGATTTTACATTCATTACTCCTACATTCTCTTTGATTCACTATTATTACCGTATATGGTAGTATTCAGTGGGAAAGATAAGATAGCTCAGTTCTCTCTTGGTTTTATAATTGTAATCATTTTCCAAAGCTGTTTCTAATGTGGAACCAAAATAAACTTTACCATGTGAGTTTGTTTTGCAATAGTCGTGTACTGATTAGAAAATACAATAATTGGTGCAGAGCATGACAGAATATGTTTTGTTGAATGATAATTAATGCAGTAGTAGTATATCAAGGAAAATATGAGTGATATTTTATTAGGAAGAGGATGTCCTTCCATTATCAAAATCTTTCTGCTAGATCTGATGAATTCTTATAAATGTAAAATGTGAAAGTAAAGGATTTAAGAAAGTGGATTTTTCTGTAGTGCTTGTATTGGTAGCAATAATTTGATAGTGAGGAGGGTTATGAAAGGGGGAAATGCAGGATTACATGATAATCATGTAAAGTACACTTGAATGGAAGAAGATAATTCGCATGTGATAATTCTATAGAGGCATGTGAAGTCTACCAATGATTACTATTCCTTGTTATAGAGGAGACAATATTGATTAGGTTGCTACACACTTCATGATATACATGACTTAATTGGAGTGCTACAAACTTACAGAGTGAGTGTAGGTGTTTTCAAGACTGTGAGTAATTGACTGGCACCACTTTCATAAAAATACAGTAATTAAAATGCAATCAGAAGGGAAGCCTATGTGTTTTAAAGTAATTCGTTCTTGGCCATTTACTTTGGTAAATGACCCTCTTGTGGACAGCTGCCAGTAAACATACTCCTGGTAATTTGATCAGAGTTTGTAGAGCTCTATTCACATTGAAAATTGAGTTAGAAACTGATTAGAGCTGTAAAGATTCTGTCTACAGTACAGTCATTTTTGAAGGACTTTGTGTGAAGTGCATTGCCCAGGTATGGGGTAACATACCTTGGGAATGAGGAAAAAGTATACTGCCCATGTATTCCCTGCGTGTTGTAGAAAGGCGACTAAAAGGGGAGGTAGCGGGGGGGCTGGAAATCCTCCCCTCTCGTTTTTTAATTTTCCAAAAGAAGAAGCAGAGAAGGGGGCCAAGTGAGGATTTCCCTCAAAGGCTCAGTCCTCTGTTCTTAACGCTACCTTGCTAATGCGGGACATGGCGAATAGTATGAAAGAAAGATATATATATATATATATATATATATATATATATATATATATATATATATATATATATATTCTTTCTTTCTTTCTAACTATTCGCCATTTCCCGCATTAGCGAGGTAGCGTTAAGAACAGAGGACTGGGCCTTGAGGGAATACCCTCACCTGGCCCAATTCTCTGTTCCTTCTTTTGGAAAATTAAAAAAAAAAAAAACGAGAGGGGAGGATTTCCAGCCCCCCGCTCCCTCCCCTTTTAGTCGCCTTCTACGACACGCAGGGAATACGTGGGAAGTATTCTTTCTCCCCTATCCCCAGGGATAATATATATATATATATATATATATATATATATATATATATATATACATACATACATACATACATACATACATATATATATATATCCTCACCTGGCCCCCTTCTCTGTTCCTTCTTTTGGAAAATTAAGAAAAAAACGAGAGGGGAGGATTTCCAGCCCCCCGCTCCCTCCCCTTTTAGTCGCCTTCTACGACACGCAGGGAATACGTGGGAAGTATTCTTTCTCCCCTATCCCCAGGGATAATATATATATATATATATATATATATATATATATATATATATATATATATATATATATATATATATATACATACATACATACATACATACATATATATATATATCCTCACCTGGCCCCCTTCTCTGTTCCTTCTTTTGGAAAATTAAGAAAAAAACGAGTGGAGGATTTCCAGCCACCTGCTCCCTCCCCTTTTAGTCGCCTTCTATGACACACAGGGAATACGTGGGAAGTATTCTTTCTCCCCTGTCCCCTGGGATATATATATGTCTGTGTGTGTGTAATTGAATTTGAATAGTAATGTCATTTAATGATTAAGGGTCACAGGGCTCACCCACCCAGTGTATCTCCCTGGCACTCCTTCCTTTGCCATGGATTACACATTATCTTTAGGGCTTTCTCACAGCTTTTTTATTTGTTTAAACATATCATTTGCTTTTACATTTTTTCTCTCATAGATAATGATGACCCCCCCCAGCTCTATCGTGACCCCCTTCCTCCCTCTCTTGCTGGGCCACTGCGTGTTAGATTTAGCTCTTTAACGTTGCCATTATGATAGCCCACCTTTTGTCCATATCCTTTACTTTTTCATGTACTTCTTTTTCATTTCCTGTTTATAATGAGAAACAAGATCTGAAGATTTTTTCCCAAAATCATGAGCAGCTTTCTGCAGTTTACCTGGCATATAAACTTTTCATTTTACATTTATTCTGAATTGGTTTTATCTCATTCTTCCTTAAAGAACACTCTTAGTGCACAATCACAACAGCAATTTCCTTTTGCTGAATATACCAGTGCATCATTAAAGAAATTACCTCAGAATAGTAGTACAGTCTACTTTCCTCTATATTGATGTTGGAGTGTATTGAATGGATGCGATAGGTCATGGCAGGTGGCACAGACCCTACTTATCTATATGATTTTATGATAATTATTTTAGATGTGGTTCCCTTCTACATATGGCTAAATACATTACACGCTTTATGTTTTTACTAGACCTGATTTCACACATCCTTTATATATTATTTGTGTTATGTACTTGTGAATATTTTTTGTATCTTACATATTATATTCATACTTACATTTCAATTGCACAAAACCTTATATAATAAATAAATGAAAAATAACTTTATTTCCATAAAAAATATAAACAGTAATACTTGAGAAATTGCCTCATGTATTGGAAAAAACGAGTGCAATAGTCCAAATGGAAATCTGGCTTCCGACTAGGATGATGCTGTTACAGCTTTAATGATTTATGAGTGACTGTGATGAATGATATTTTTTCCAGCTGTGTGGGTAAGATGTGGAATCGTATATCAGCTGGGAATTCAATTGAGGCCATGAAGATTTAAAGCCACAAATGTGGCTTGGCTCACTACCAAGTATGGCCACATGTTTGGCATGGTGTATTGTATTGTCTGACTACAGATGTAGGCTTAGCACATTGAGGGGGTTACTAGTTAAGGAAAGAGATTGGAAATGAGTAATTAGAGGACATGTTCAGGTGAAGGAATTATTTACTGAGCATAAAGCAGGAAGATCCTTGAGAAAATGCATCAAGACATAACTTATGAGAGAATGTGGTTCTGAAGGAAAAAGAGCTACAGTTAATGAATATTACGAAGAAAGTACTGAAAATTATTTTCATATTGATTATGCAGTGTTACCAGATAGGTTTTACCAGACTTTGCTTGCTTAACATAACACAAGTGGCAAGCTGATTTTGGGAAGACTGTATCATCATCACTTGACGAAAGAGCAGTCTCGTAAAAGAATATCTTGCTTCCAAGGAGTCCATCCTGTCCCAGCTACTGATTGTAGCACAACTGTGAAGCTGTAGAAGCCCCTGCATGATCATGAAAATAGTACCAGATGGGATGATAAATGTCATCCTTATGCAGGCAAAGGATCTTGTTCTTGAAATTTTTTTCAAATTCATGGAATATAATGTTGATGATTTTGTTATACTGATAAAAGTTTCCAGGGTTTTATGAAAGCTGGAATAGGATGTGTGCCACAAACAAGTGGGACATGGGAAAGGAAATATGGTAGATTGAGTGACAGATTTTTCACAACAGTTGCAGAACTAGTTGCTGTTCATGAGGTACTAAGAGATAGAAAAAGATGTGAACTCTGACAATGGAATGTTGATGAGTGAATCTAAAGGTGTCTTTGAAACTGAAAAAGAGAAGGGATGTTATCCTTACTAAGGATATTGGATTTAGGGTCAGGAAACGTTAAATTCTTTTGTATGTCTCCTTGTTGGATTAGTCGGGAATGAATTGGCTGTTGCTATTGTAAAATATGGGTGTAGGAAGACTGAAAGAGAATTTCATATACCAAATAATATTGCCAAAGAGATTAAGAGAGCAAGAAGTATGGGAAGAGAAGATATTTAAGAAAACACGAGTATAAAGTGATGTGATGGAATATTGTGTATGGATTTGCTGGATATATTGAATATGTAAACGACAAAGATGGGTTAAATTGAGGCAAGGATATGAAAGTAGATGGAAATATGAAATGAGTTGGAAAAGCTATCATGAAAAATGTAAGATGTGTTATGAAGAGGAAAAGGGTTCACTTGAACATCGTATTCAAGAATGTAATACTCTCCACATTTAGAAAATGGGAGTTAATATGGGAGATAATGCTAATAGATTAATAGAAAATGATTGAAATTTGGAAATCATGTACTGTGCCTACAGAAAACTTGTCTACCTCTCCAGACATTTTCAAAGGTGATGTCACACTTACATTTTAGTACTTTGTCATCTCTCCTTTGGCCTTGATTACCATCTGCAGATATCTGGGCATGGAGTTAACAAGGTTCCTAAAGTATTCTAGATCCATGTTTTGGATCCATTAGGTCTTGATCTCTTGAATAAGGCAAAGCACTGGTGAGATGTTGCAGGAAGCAGCTTCCTGATCGTATGCTCTGAGCTCCCAGTGTGCATAGATATCTCACATGTACCCTTATTTTCTTGCTTCCAAATGGAAGAGATATAGTGCCCAGAAGGGAAATTCCCAAAGTGAAATGGCAGCCAGGAAGGGTAAAGAAAGAACATCCTTCCCTTAATTAGGTAGCTTGAGGCACACTGAGGCAGGTTGTTGGTGCTCACGCTAATGGAAATGCTAGTCTCAGCGAGCAAATATACAATGATTTTACCCTGAGAGTGTCACGTGCTTTTACCCACAATAAACGTCAGTTGTATTTCGCCATTGAAAATATATGGGGAGTGTACTTCTTTTGTGGATACTGTAATTATGAACGTTATGTATTGAGAGCTTATGCTAGGCCTGTTGAAACTTTTAGTGCATAGTAATTCTGTAATGCAGGTACCTCACAGTTGTGTACTGGGTGTGATTTTCCTTGATAATATAAATTACAAACTTTTTTGGTAACAGACTTGGTATAACAGCCTTGGTCAGGTAAGTCTTAAAAATTAACTTTAAGTATGTAAATTATGGTTTGTATATTTTTAAGATCATGTTTATAGTTTGTTTTAGTATTCAGTTGGTATGGAAATTGGAGGTTTAAATGTTGTTTCTTGATAATATGCCTTTTTTTGTACTTGGGCTGGCTATTCAAAGTCAGATTACTAATATATCTTATGAGTCTAATAGGTTGCTATAAATGCCACACCTATCCATTGATCCATACTGAGAGGATTAGCTATGTTTATAAAGGAAAGGCAAGTGTATTAGTAAACATTCAGTTGGTTGGGAATGTGGAAGAACTTATCTGGACTGGTATACCCTAGGAAGGAAAGGGCAAGAGCAAATCATGGTCACAAGTTCCTTATGAACTTGATTAGATATATTGATTGGATATCTATTCCAATCTTCCTTTTCATTGCTTTAGATGATAAAGATATTGATGTGCGTTTATGTCTTCCTCATGCATCACTGTCTTTTCAGAGCCCAAAATACTCATCAGTTTTGATTTTTCACAATTATTTAGTAAACTCATGGAAGGAAAACATCATTTAACATTCTTTTAAACAAATTCAATTACTTTTGATATTAAGTACAATAATGTGCAGTTTTCTTTGAAACAGATATATGGTGGAAAAGTGTAGATAACTGTTGAAGTAGTGACTATGGTACAGAACAAGTAGTTTGAATATCAAAAACTGATTTGTTATAGGCATAAGTTCCTGTTAAAAAGTGCCATTTACAAATGATGGTAGTATGGATTATGGTGTTGCACTTATAAAGAATGACTTCACTGCATCTGTGTGCCATGTTTTTATGTTTGAATCAGTTGTCATTAGATTACACTAAGCAGTTTTGAAGATAAGAAGTAACAGGAGTAGCATGTAGAGATGTGGCAGCGTGTTTGGTTTGGATATACCACTGAACACGTGCTGTACACCATGGTTGGCTCAGATACTGCATGCTTAAGATGCCTTAGAATTTCAGGGGGTTGGTTGTTACTCTTTTTTGTGTTTGGTATTCCACAACAGTGACTATGCTCTAATGTACTCTTACTTTTCTTTGTTTGGGGATATGGTGGTGCACATCAGCATAATTGTTTTTAAAGCCATGGTACATGAATATTTTTGTTCTGAGACATGTATTGCCCCAAAAGCATATCTATTGAATTGATTATTTTGATTGCTGCTACATTTATTGGAAGACCTCAAAATGTAGTTATATGAAAGTGTTTGACCGTATTTTTTTCCATGTGGCCCCCTTCTCTGTTCCTTCCTTTGGAAAATTAAAAAAAAATGAGAGGGGAAGATTTCTCACTGATAGATGGATAGATAGATAGAGATGCTCTGTGGAAGGTATTATGAGTATATGGTGTGGGAGGCAAGTTGCTGGAAGCAGTGAAAAGTTTTTATCGAGGATGTAAGGCATGTGTACGAGTAGGAAGAGAGGAAAGTGATTGGTTCTCAGTGAATGACGGTTTGCAGCAGGGGTGCGTGATGTCTCCATGGTTGTTTTATTTGTTTATGAATGGGGTTATTAGGGAGGTGAATGCAAGAGTTTTGGAGAGAGGGGCAAGTCTGTTGTGGATGAGAGGGCTTGGAAAGTGAGTTGTTGTTCGCTGATGATACAGCACTGGTGGCTGATTTGGTTGGGAAACTGCAGAAGTTGGTGACTGAGTTTGGTAAAGTGTGTGAAAGAAGAAAGCTGAAAGTAAGTGTGAATAAGAGTAAGGTTATTAGGTACAGTAGGGTTGAGGGACAAGTCAATTGGGAGGCAAGTTTGAATGGAGAAAAACTGGAGGAAGTGAAGTGTTTTAGATATCTGGGAATGGATTTGGCAGCGGATGGAACCATGGAGGTGGAAGTGAGTTGCAGGATGGGGGAGGGGGTGAAAGTTCTGGGAGCGTTGAAAAATGTGTGGAAGGTGAGAACATTATCTTGGAAAGCAAAAATGGGTATGTTTGATGGAATACTGGTTCCAACAATGTTATATGGTTGCAAGGCATGGGCTATAGATAGGGTTGTGCGGAAGAGGGTGGATGTGTTGGAAATGAGATGTTTGAGGACAATATGTGGTTTGAGGTAGTTTGATCGAGTAAGTAATGAAAGGGTAAGAGAGATGTGTGGTAATAAAAAGAGTGTGGTTGAGAGAGCAGAAGATGGTGTTTTGAAGTGGTTTGGTCACATGGAGAGAATGAGTGAGGAAAGATTGACCAAGAGGATGTATGTGTCAGAGGTGGAGGGAACGAGGAGAAGTGGGAGACCAAATTGGAGGTGAAAGGATGGAGTGAAAAAGATTTTGAGCTATTGGGGCCTGAACATGCAGGAGGGTGAAAGACGTGTGCAAGGAATAGAGTGAATTGGAACAATGTAGTATACCGGGGTGGACGTGCTGTCACTGGATTGAACCAGGGCATGTGAAGCGTCTGGGGTAAACCATGGAAGGTTTTGTGGGGCCTGGATGTGGAAAGGGAGCCTTGGTTTCAGTGCATTATACATGATAGCTAGAGGCTGAATGTGAACGAATTTGGCCTTTGTTGTCTTTTCCTAGGGCTACCTCACGCGCATGCGGGGGGAGGGGGTTGTCATTTCATGGGTGGCGGGGTGGCGATGGGAATGAATAAAGGCAGCAAGTATGAATTTTGTACATGTGTATATATGTGTATGTCTGTGTATGTATATATATGTATATGTTGAAATGTATAGGTATGTATATGTGCATGTGTGGACGTGTATGTATATACATATGTATGTGGGTGGGTTGGGCCATTCTTTCGCCTGTTTCCTTGCGCTGCTTCACTAACTCAGGAGACAGTGACAAAGTATAATAGAATGAAATGTATGTATTTGGACAGAAGGTTATGTATTGATGTAATGATGGATTAAAGATTTATGGTAAAGAGCTGGAAATCAAGGATTGTATATGGGAAAATGCCCCTGATAATGTTGGAGTCTTTTCAAAAAACTTACTAAAGAGATAAGATTATATCTTTTCTACCAAGAAGGGTACATATAGAAAGAAGCAGAGAAGGCTAAAGAGGTGTAGGATTGACTGACCCTCTTCATAAAAGATAACCTTGTTTCACCAAATATTGGGGATTTGCTCATTCAGACAATTCAAAATAGGAAGAGTAGCTGTAGGGAAGAAGTGCATGGTGTTAATATTTTATAATCCTAGAAAGAATTGCAATGATCCAGAACAAATGTACAGTGATGACAATGAGGGAATGATCAGTACAAATAGGTGATTTCAATTCAGTAATTCCACAAACGAAGGAAGTCTGGGTGGATTGTTTGTAACTGGACTGCTAGAAACCATTTGATATTTTACCACATGGGAGGCTGGTTAAGAAGCTGGACCACCTGGTAGGTTAAGGAAGGAAAGCTGCTGCAATGGATGCATGATTACCTCAGTAGAAGGGAACAGATGATGCATGTTTGAGGAGCATTCTTCAAATGGGTCAAGGTAACCAGTAGACTGCTACCGGGTTCTATTTTGGGACTATTACTTTTTTGATTTATGTAAATGACTTGCCTGAAGTTATGGACTCCTACCTGAATATGTTTCCAAATTATGCAAATAGGGAAAGTGAAAAGCAAAGATGCTTTCATTAACTTTAAGGGATGCCTAAAAAGAGCGTTTCCAAAATGGGTCGAGGTCTTTAATGGAGTGCCACTGGGTTTAGTTCTGATACCATTACTCTTTTTGGTGTATGTAAAAGGCTTGTCTGAATATTTACGCTGATGATGCAAAGGTCATGAGGAAGTTTGAAGTGTGGAGGATTGCATACCTTGCAAAGGGATCAGGACAGACTTCAAAGTTGGTATAATTCATGTTTGATGAAGTTCAGCATGAATAAATGTGATGTATAATACACATCTGTTCTAGTGGACCTCTGTTTATTGGAATTTGGCTTTTAATGGACCATTTGGATCCCACTGGACTATGATTGGGACGTTATGACAATTTCTATAAAAGTCTATTGCATCACAGCCTTTAGCATGAGATGTAACCTAATAGTTTGTTAGTTCCTGATGTTATTCCAGGATGCAAGGTATCAGAAGAACATGTGATGACCTGTTGCATATCACTTTGGTGCATATTTTTTCTGTTTTACTGACGAACAATGTTCTCATTGCACACATGCACATAGTTTTCACAGATTTACAGTAATTTAATGGTGTAGTATTGTCTTCTGTGCCTTTTTAAGGAGAAAGATAATTTGAGTATAGATTATGATACAAAACAAGATGAAGCTTAGTAACTGCCAGCCAGTTTGAGATAAGCGCCCACTTGGTCTACACAAAATATCCAGGTGTCTGAGTTCTAATGCTATTGCAGTGTTTTTTGTGATACAAAAGCCCCGTCTTTTATATGAAGTCATGGCAGATAAGAGTGATATCAGTGTTGTATTTGCTTAGTGTTCCAGGAAATACCTCAGCATTGCTGAGAAGCTGAAAATGATTGAGCACCATGAGAGTAAGTAGATTAGCCTGCACTTAATTCATGCTCTGTTTCTGACAAGGAGGTGATTCAGGCAACCAAAGGTGCCTTAAAGCTGTTTCCCTCTGATTCAGAGTAGTCTTTGCTATTCGCTGAACATCTCCAACCTCAGAGGAATAAGTTGGGTTTCCATTACACTTTATAGAATTTGATATTCCAATATTCCTTGGATCACAGTGAAAGGTGGCCTGGACATAATTATCTTCAAGCAGAAAACAAGCTTTAGGAATCCATGTGTGAGAAAGGTTTGGAAGTGGACATTTTTCCTCACCTATTACATTAGTCCCTCCTTAGGAGAATGGTTGAGACCAACTTTATGCTAGGATATATTCAAGTTCATGGATAAGGAAATATTCAACGAGCTCTTCACATCTTGCAGAAGGCCAAAACTAGAATTAGCTTCTGTTGGGTCACTGCACTCAAAGAAGCATGGAGCTGATATATGAATTCCAGAGGAGGGCAACAGTTCCAGAGTTACAGGGAAAGACTTGAGACCTCAAATTTGCCCACAATGGAAGAGAGAAGAGTTTGGGGTGACCTAATCACAATGGGAAAGATTTTAGATAAGATTTGTGACATTGACAGTGAATAGTTATTTGAGAGATATTGGGATGAAACGACCTGAGGCCATAACATGAAATTAAGCAAAAAAGGTGTCAGGAATTACTTTTATTGCATAAGAGTGGTTGATGAATTCAGTAAGCCGACTGAAGATGCCAATAATGCAGGTGACATATAGGAATTTACGGCGCATGATAGTAAAGAATGTTAAAGAGATGGGGCCATGTGACTAAAATTCCTTCCTTGTACAATACAAATAGGTGATTACATATGCCCACCCTTCCTGCTTTAACAAGGTAGCATCAGGAACTAAGCTTTCAGGGAAATTTCTCTCTCTCTCTCTCTCTCTCTCTCTCTCTCTCTCTCTCTCTCTCTCTCTCTCTCTCTCTCTCTCTCTCTCTCTCTCTCATTACTCCTAACAAATGGAATGTTTCAAGAAACATTGAGAATTCCTGTGTGTTTCCAATGTACAAATCTAAAATTTCATGAAGGTAACACATGGACAGAAAAAATATTCATTGTGTCTTTCTAAAACTTTAAAATATGTAAATGAAATGGAACAAAATGCTTTACATAGGGTTTTTACCTAAATTATCTATGGAATTATTCCTGACTTTATGTTACATTACTTCAGTGTGAAAAGAAATGGAGTAAGGATTTTAAACATTACCTTTGTGTGCAAAATTTCCTAGATGCTAAGCATGCCTCAAATGTTAGATTCCCAGGGCCACCACATTGGGCTATGTTAGTTGAAGCTAGGTTGTGGCTGAGGATAGTTGTGGTGCTTTAGAGCTGCCAATGCAGTGTTTTTGAGATGTTCTTTCTCTGGGGAATTACACATAAACTCAACCGGCGGGGAAATAGGAAGATTATAGTAACCATAACTCCAATTGGGTCAGAAAAGTAAGTTGTTGATTATTTTTTTAGTATCAGTATTATGTCTTTTTTTATAGTACAAGATTTCTCAGCAATTGTTTCAGATAGTTTCAATGAAATTATAATGATTTCCTTAGAAAATAAGCATCTGGAACATTATTATTCTTTGATTATGTTGTATATTGTAGTGGCAGTGATTGTTGTCATCATAATATTATGCATGTGTGTATATTTACTTCCTGCACCATCCACATTCACTGGTGGGGATCACAGGTCATAAAGTGTTGTGATGTGTATGCATCTGTATGCAGCAAGTTCATGGCAATTAAGTAGTAAGTGATCAGTGTCTTCTTTATGATAGTTACATCATTGGCCTGAAGGGTTCTGGAATATATTAAAGCAGTGTTTGTTGTGATGGTTGATATCCAGAGCATAAGTGGGAGAGTGTGAAATGTGTATCTGGGGATAGTGGTTTCTAATGGGTTTACGTGTGGTGGGATGGAGTTTAAGACTGAGTTTGTAGATAGGTTGTTAGTGCTTGTCCAGTAATTTCATAATGTATTTGTTTTGTCACTTATATTTGTTATATTTGTTGGGGTTTGGGGTTAGGGTGATCTGTGAGTAGAGGCTACTGAAATATGAGGCAGGGATAAGCTTTTGATATCTTATCTAGGGGCTGTTGGTTAGTTATAGTATGGTTTGGGTATGAGGCATTTAGTGCTGTTGCATAGAATTGAGCACCATGCATGTTGGGGTGGAATCATATTGGGAGGCGTTTTGTTACATTGTGAAGATGTTGATTGTTTGTGGTTGCAAGGCAGCCAGTAATTGTTATGAGAGCACAATTCTGTGTGGTTTGCAGCTTTGTCATATTATCTTTTGAGAGGGTAGAGGACCAGGCAGGTGAGGCATAGTCTAAAGTGGAGCAGATGAAGTGTTTGTATAGGATGTTGAGGGATTATTTTTCCTAGTCCATATTTGGTGCCAATTAAGTGTTCTGAGGGCATTTAATATGTGTGTTGATTTTGTGTTGGTATTATTGGTGTAAGTAGTGAATGTCATGTGTGTTATATGTGCCTAGAATGGTTGTTGTTTATTTCCACTCAAGATTACTGGGGGTTGTGTGCTGGATTCATGCCTTGAGTGAGGTTTAAAGAGTGCTTTCAGACTTCTTTAGAGATGCAGATATTCTTTTGTGGATGGGCCATTGTTCATGAGTTGTATAAAGTGGTGTTGCACTTTTGATGAAGCCACTGTGATGTCGAGGAGCTGTGATATTTTTGTGCGGTCTTGATATGAAAAGATTTTCATGTCGAGGTTTCTTTGAGGTAATTTGAGGTCTTGCTGGAAGAGATTGAAAAGAATTGCATCATGGGGAATTCATTGTAGAGTTTAAGTGTTTTAGAGGTGAAGCATATATCATTGACCCTAGCATGGTGGGTGGCTATGAAATTGGCCATCCACTTTTTTTCATTGTTGTGGAGGGTAGTTTTTAGAATTTTTTGTGCGATTATGTGTCAGAAGACAGTGTAAAATGGTTTGTTGATATCTGTTGTCACTAGTAGTGTGTGTTGGTTGGATCTGACTAGGATGTCATGTGGTCTTGAGTGTGTAGTGTGGTAGTAGAGTGTTTAGGTCTGAAGCCTTTGCTGTGTGGGTGAGAATGGGATTTTTTTTTATTGTTTTAGATAATTCTTTCACAGAGTTTGGATACTTAAGATAGAATTGCTATAGGTTGATAGGAGGAAGGGGATTTTGGTCATTTGGAAGATTTTAGTGTTGGTAGTATGTTCGGAGGTTTCCAGGTGTTAACTATTTTGTTGTGTATTCAGGTATAGTTGAAGATATCCGTAAGTGCTGGGATTGCAGTGGGCCATAGTGCTTTATGTGAAAATTCGATATGTTATCAGGGACTGTGACAGGAGAGTTCTTTAAGGTTTTAAATGTTTTGCTTCCATCAGTAGGAGTAAAGGGTGGGTGGGCAGTTATTTTTAAATGGATTTTGTGTAGTTTTTTCGTCAACCTCTGCTTCCTCATTTTCTGTGTGTCCAGACTACTTCAGTACATCTTGTTCTGCTGTCACAACCATGCTCTTATTACAATACCTCTCTCTTACCCTACCTTTATTAATTTGATCAACCCTATTTGCACCACATATTGTCCTCAGACATTTCATTTCCAACACATCTACCTTCCTCCATGCCTCACATCCATAAAACACATTTAGGACTTCTATACCTTCAGACATATCCATTTTCACTCTCCTACGTAATGACCTTTCTTTCCAAACACACCTCAAAGCTCCCAGAACCTTTTCTCCTCCCCCTCCTTGACTTTCCTTTAATTCCATGGATCCTTTCACTGCCATACTTATGATTATGTAATATCGTATCAAGAATTATATAATAGATAAAGTAGATAAACTTTGGAATATTTTATAAAAAAATCATATGTGGTCTGTTGTTAACATCCTTCCAAAACTGGAATATTTTATAAAAAAGATTCACATTGGTCAGCTGTTGTTGACTTCCTTTCCCAAAACCATTTTGTTTTATTGATTTCTGCATGGATAGTTTTTTGAATGTGGAAATGCTTCATGCTTGCAAATTTTCTAGAATTTACTACTTCTGTTAGTTGAAGTTGATATTCATATACACCTCAAGGTCCTTTATTCATCATTATGTTGTTCACCTCAGAGTCCTTTATTCATTATTATGTTACTCCCATTCATATGATTAAAGAGTAATTATTAATTTTGCTTTAATTGTACTTGTCGATTATGTTCTTTGGTTGAGGGAACATGGGTTTGTTGGGTGTAATGAACAGCTATGTGTGCAATGTATTGACACAAATATATACACAAATACACTTGTCACCTTGCCAGGTGTTGACTATTTGTGCCTCTTGCTTTCCTGGTTGAAAGGCTGATAATTTTAGAATAGTCTGGTGTGTTAATGCATTTGATTGTTTACATTTTCCTTCACATACAGTATAATATCCAGTGAAGTGCTTTCTTTTTTTGATATGTGGAACTGATTTGTAAATATATGATGATAGGAATGTTGTTTTTCAGTCAGAACAGAGGACAGAGCCTTAGAGGAAAAAATCCTCACTTGGACCCCCTCTCTGCTTCTTTTGTAAAAGCAAAACAGGAGGGGATGATTTCCAGCCCCCTTCTCCCACCCTCTTTTAGTCACCTTCTACATCACAAAGGGAATATGTGGGCTGTATTCTTTCTCCCTTATCCCCAGGGATGTTATTGCTGTGGAATTTATGAAAAAAGGGGATAACTGTGTTTTTGACTGATTGGGGAGGATATTTGATGTATGTATGGTTTATGGTGAAGTGCCTGAGGATCGGCGGAATTCATGCATAGTGCCATTGTACAAAGGCAAAGGGGATAAAGGTGAGTGTTCAAATTACAGAGGTATAAGTTTGTTGAGTATTCCTGGGAAATTATATGGAAGGGTATTGATTGAGAGGGTCAGGGCATGTACACAGCATCAGACTGGGGAAGAGCAGTGTGGTTTCAGAAGTGGTAGAGAATGTGTGGATCAGGTATTTGCTTTGAAGAATGTATGTGAGAAATACTTAGAAAAACAGATGGATTTGTATGTAGTATTTATGGATCTGGAGAAGGCATATGATAGAATTGATAGAGTGCTGTGTGGAAGGTATTAAGAATATATGGTGAGGGAGGTAAGTTGCTAGAAGCAGTGAAAAGTTTTTATCAAGGATGTAAGGCATGTGTATGAGTAGGAAGAAAGGAAAGTGATTGGTTCTCAGTGAATGTCGGTCTGCAGGAGGGATGTGTGATGTCTCCATGGTTGTTTAATTTGTTTATGGATGGGGTTGTTAGGGAGGTGAATGCAAGTGTTTTGGAGAGAGGGGCAAGTATGCCGTCTGTTGTGGATGAGAGGGCTCAGGAAGTGAGTCGTCGTTCGCTGATGATACAGTGCTGGTGGCCGATTCGTGTGAGAAACTGCGGAAGTTGGTGACTGAGTTTGGTAAAGTGCGTGAAAGAAGAAAGCTGAGAGTAAATATGAATAAGAGCAAGGTTATTAGGTTCAGTAGGGTTGAGGGACAAGTCAATTGGGAGGTAAGTTTGAATAGAGAAAAACTGTAGGAAAAGAAGTGTTTTAGATATCTGGGAGTGGATTTGGCAGTGGATGGAACCATGGAAGTGGAAGTGAGTCACAGGATGGGGGAGGGGGCGAAGGTTCTGGGAGCGTTGAAGAATGTGTGGAAGGCGGTTTGCAGTGCTCAGGACAGCCTGCCATGTTCACTAAATAGGACCAAAGCTAGAGAAGGTCTGTGAGATTGTGTGTTTGTCTTTTTTGGGTGAGTGCAGAGACCTGGGAAATAGTGATCAGTGTCTTCCGTGTAGAGGTTGTCACCGGCAATGACTACACCCCTTTAGATACAATTTGAAAGAATGAAAAAGTGTACTACTTACAGCTTAACCAGAACCCAGACACTATCTCCGACCACATGTTTGAATGTTTTAGATATGTTTGTAGTCACTAATTTTGAAGTACAGGTTTATTCAGATTTGAAATGATATTTCCAATAATATTTTTTGCTGATGTATGGATACTTCTGCTTTACAGTGGAAGCCGAGCAAGCAAAACATTCAAGCCAAAGAAGCACATTCCTGAAGGTACTCACCAGTATGACTTAATGAAACATGCAGCTGCCACTCTTGGCTCTGGGAACCTACGTGCAGCAGTGATGCTACCAGAAGGAGAGGATCTCAATGAATGGGTGGCAGTTAACAGTAAGTTTTGGAAATGAGCTTTGGAGGGATATCATTAATGCTATCATTAATGCTTTCATGCATGTGTGTGTGTGTGTGTGTGTGTGTGTTTGTTGGGGGAGACAGGTGTAAGCCCTCATGGTTTGCGAAGGTGGATGAGGTACGTACAGCTAGAGATCTGCTGCATATAAACGTTCAATATGCAGTGTCTCAAATAACCTTGCCTGCCTCTCATATGTTTTTGTAGGTGATATGTGGCTAAGGTTTTTTTTTTATGCAAACATATGAAGCTCTCAGAGTGAAATTGTCATACATCTGGTTGCTAAGACTAGTGTTTCCAACTCTGTGAGTCCTAACAATCTGCTTTAGTGTGCCTCAGGCTATCTTTAGTAGGATATTATTTTTTACTCTTCCTGGCTGCCACTTCATTTTGGGAATTTTGCTTCTAGTCACTTTATATTTTCCATCTGTGCTTCAAGATGGTTGGCTGTTACCTTTCTTAGGAGGAGAACACCCAGATTCTCACTTGGAAGCAAGAAAATGAGGGTACACATGAGATTTTTAGGCATACTGGGTGATCAGGTGGCTACTTATCAGTGCTCCTGGCCTCCTTGACAATGTCGTCCCTTCCTGAAAACATGTTCTTGGTTGCTCAAAGAAGACAGCTAGATCTTCATATAATCTCCTTAGATGAGAAGTATGAAGTAACAGTAGATGAGAAGTATTGAAGCAGCCCAGCATATCAGCTGCTGAACTCAAGAAAAGTCAACCAAAACTTAATGGAAACATCTCTCAAAGAATCTGCATTTCAGCTGCTGAACTCAAGAAAAGCCAACCAAAACTTCTATAAAACATCTCTCAAAGAATCCCTCCTGCAAGCCAGCTGCCATCCCTTGCTTATGAAAGAAATGAATTGCAAAAAAGACTTGCATTTGTAAAGTACAAGGGCTATAGTGAGCAACAGAGGAGTAATGTGATGTTTTCTGATGACATTTCCTACAAGTATGAGCAGTTGAGGCATGAGAGAGGGGAGGCTGGAGATCGACAAGAGGTATGACTCTCATTTCACAGTAAAGAATGTGAAACATCAAGATAGTGTGATAATCTGGGTTGCTTTAGTGGTGCTTTGGGTAGGGAAGGGATGTACTTCTTACCTAAAAACACTACAATGAATGGAAAGCTGTACATTAATGTGCTAGAGAACCATCTGCTTCCTTTTTATGAGGTTCATGTGTGTGATCACTTTATGCAGGGTAGTGCCCCTTGCCATAAGGCTGGAAAGGTGATGACTTAGTTGTCTGAGAAAAGTATTGAATTGCTGGAGTGACTTAGGAACTCCCCAAACCTTTACCCAATGTAGAATTGCTGAAACCAGATGAGAAAGTCAATCTTGCTTCTTGCACCACCTCATCAGTGCCTCAAATCATTCAGATTAAAACTATATGGACTCAAAACATGGTTCTAGAACACTTCAGGAGCCTTTAAACATTTGCGGACACTGTAATTTTTAGTCTGATTTTTTTATGTACAGTAGGGTTGAGGGTCAAGTCAATTGGGAGGTGAGTTTGAATGGAGAAAAACTGGAGGAAGTGAAGTGTTTTAGATATCTGGGAGTGGATCTGGCAGCGGATGGAACCATGGAAGCGGAAGTGGATCATAGGGTGGGGGAGGGGGCGAAAATTCTGGGGGCCTTGAAGAATGTGTGGAAGTCGAGAACATTATCTCGGAAAGCAAAAATGAGTATGTTTGAAGGAATAGTGGTTCCAACAATGTTGTATGGTTGCGAGGCGTGGGCTATGGATAGAGTTGTGCGCAGGAGGATGGATGTGCTGGAAATGAGATGTTTGAGGACAATGTGTGGTGTGAGGTGGTTTGATCGAGTGAGTAACGTAAGGGTAAGAGAGATGTGTGGAAATAAAAAGAGCGTGGTTGAGAGAGCAGAAGAGGGTGTTTTGAAGTGGTTTGGGCACATGGAGAGAATGAGTGAGGAAAGATTGACCAAGAGGATATATGTGTCGGAGGTGGAGGGAACGAGGAGAAGAGGGAGACCAAATTGGAGGTGGAAAGATGGAGTGAAAAAGATTTTGTGTGATCGGGGCCTGAACATGCAGGAGGGTGAAAGGAGGGCAAGGAATAGAGTGAATTGGAGCGATGTGGTATACCGGGGTTGACGTGCTGTCAGTGGATTGAATCAAGGCATGTGAAGCGTCTGGGGTAAACCATGGAAAGCTGTGTAGGTATTTATATTTGCGTGTGTGGACGTATGTATATACATGTGTAGGGGGGGGGGTTGGGCCATTTCTTTCGTCTGTTTCCTTGCGCTACCTCGCAAACGTGGGAGACAGCGACAAAGTATAATAGAAAAAATAATAATATAATAATTTTAAAGTTGTATTTGTTTGGAAATGATTGCCCTTTGACACTATGTAAACCTGCATAATCATTACAGCAAGTTTGATGAGGTGCTCTCTTCAGCTAGTGTATAGCTGTTTATGATGAATTATCAGTTTGTGGTGTTGGTTTTGTTACTATATTTTTTCTCATGTATTTGTTCATAATTAGAGGGATTTGATTGTTCTTTCTTCTTTAGAATGGGGTCTACCAGTGCTTGTTTCCACGAAAAAGATAATTTTTTTTTTTTTTCTTTAGCATTCCTGCCTGTGACACATTCACAGGCTGCCCAGGGTCAAGCACTTAGGTTTGAATCCTGGTTGTGCAGTTGGTCCATGCTGTATCCAGCTGTTCATCCTCTCATAGTGGTTGGTCAATGAAATGTGGATCTTACTTATGCTAGGGTATATAGAGTGAATTTGAATGAAGCAGCATACTGGGGTCGACATGCTGTCATTGGACTGAATCAGGACATATGAAATGTCCAGGGTAAACCATGGGCCTGGATGTGGATAGGGAGCCATGGTATCAGTGCATTACACATGACAGCTAGAGAATGAGTGTGAGCAGATGTGGCCTTTTTTCCTCTGTTTCCTGGCGCTTCCTTGCTGACAAGGGATGGTGATGCTGTCTCCTGTGGGGTGGGGTAGCACCAGGAGTGGATGAAGGCAAGCAAGTATGAATATGTACATGTGTATAAATGTATATGTATATGTATTTATATATGTTGATGGGTATATGTATGTATATGTACTTCTATATGCATGTATGTATATATATGTTTTTATAAATGAGTGGATGACCTGGGTCTTTTTTCATGTTTCCTGGCTCTACCTTGCTAATGCGGGAAATGGCGATCAAGTATAATCATTTAAAAAGTATATATAGTTTTAACAATGTTACATGGTTGTGAGACATGGGTGATAGGGTTGTGCGGAGGAGGGTGGATGTGTTGGAAATGAGATGTTTAAGGACAATATGTGATGTGAGGTGGTTTGATCAAGTAAGTAATGAAAGGGTAAGAGAGATGTGTGGTAATAAAAAGAGTGTGGTCGAGAGAGCAGAAGAGGGTGTTTTGAAATGGTTTGGTCACATGGAGAGAATGAGTGAGGAAAGATTGACAAAGAGCATATATGTGTCAGAGGCGGAGGGAACAAGGAGAAGTGGGAGACCAAATTGGAGGTGGAAAGATAGAGTGAAAAAGATTTTGAGTGATCGGGGCTTGAACATGCAGGAAGGTGAAAGGCGTGCAAGGAATAGAGTGAATTGGAATGATGTGGTATACCAGGGTGGACGTGCTGTCAGTGGATTGAACCAGGGCATGTGAAGCGTCTAGGGTAATCTATGGAAAGTTTTGTGGGGCCTGGATGTGGAAAGGGAGCTGTGGTTTCAGTGCATTATACATGACAGCTAGAGACTGAGTGTGAACGAATGTGGCCTTTGTTGTCTTTTCCTAGTGCTAACTCGTGCACATGCGGGCGGAGGGGGTTGTCATTTCATGTGTGGTGGGGTGGCGACGAGAATGAATAAGGGCAGACAGTATGAATTATGTACATGTGTATATATGTATATGTCTGTGTGTGTATATATATGTATACGTTGAGATGTATAGGTATGTATATGTGCTGTGTGTGGACGTGTATGTATATACATGTGTCTGAGTACCTCACCCTACTTGATGGAAAGAATGATGATAGCACGCAAACCAATCTTTTTTTATTCGCTGATTATGCATACTGTGCTCCTGTGAAAGAAATGACTAAGGTGAATATAAAAGACACCTCTTCAACTTCTTAAGTACAGATCTCCCCTAAGTCAGATAAGCTTCCAGTGGACTCCATAATGAAGATCACTTGATGCAATTGCAGCTGACTCTCTATAGTTTTCTTCTTATGTATGTATTAACAGTTAAGATGAGATGGCCATTGGGCCATCATAGTTCAAATACAGGATATTTTTTAGAAAGAGAGATCTCGTCTTTTTTGTATTAATAAAAATTTTCCATTCTTATTTCAGCTGTAGATTTCTTCAATCAGATAAACATGCTATATGGAACAATAACAGAAATGTGCACAGAAGAATCCTGTCCAGTAATGTCTGCAGGTCCTAAATATGAATATCATTGGGCTGATGGTCAGACTGTCAAAAAGCCCATAAAGTGTTCAGCTCCTAAATATATTGACTATTTGATGACATGGGTACAGGATCAGCTGGATGATGAGGCACTTTTCCCCTCCAAGATTGGTGAGTTTTTCAGGATGTTAAGAATACATATGAATGTTTTGTTTTGATGCAGGAAAGATATACATGCACATAGGTAACGTAATCACAGTATGTGTAGCAATATTTACTTAAGGCTTGCTCATCATTGCCTATTTCAGCAAGGTAGGACCAGGAATAGACAGAACTAATTTCTTTGGTCAGATTTTTGTTTTCATTAAAGTTCTTAATTTCTGCCCATTTGCATGTCCTTTAGATCCACTTTTATCCTATCATTTTGCTTATTCTGGTGTCAAAAGCAAAGGCCCTTACTGGGTTTTCTTTTACTTTTCTGTTTGTCTAATATAAATATTATATTAGAGCAATGTGGAGAATTGGAGCAATGTGCTGTCAGTGGACTGAACCAGGGCACATGAAGCAGCACAGAAACCTGTGTGGTGCCTGGCTGTGGTTATGTGAATTACACATGACAGCTAAAGAGTAGATATAAGAGAATGAGCCCTTTCCTTTGTCTTTTTGTGGCACTACCTTGCTCACACGAGAAAGAGCAACTAAGTATAAAAAAAAATTCTCATGGGAGATTGTTTTTTCAGTAGATAGTTTTTTCAGGATGCCTTCTAGAAGTGTCATGATATAGCACAAGATATGTACCAGTAAAGTTTGCATAGTATTGAATGGTAAAATGTCATCCATTTCCATCAAACGGAAAGGCAGGTAGACATTAAAAAGTAGATAAATTCATGGTAAGTATAAGTTGTTCTTTTGGAAAGATAAAAGTAGTTTTTACCATTTGCTTGAATAAGATTAGTCATAACTTTGTGGAAGAGTGGTTTGGCAGCCCTTAGTGGAGTAGGAAACACAAAATAATGAGATGGGAGCAGCCATACTGTGTAGAAACTCCCAGTCCCCGTACTACTTTTATTGCATTTTGCTCACACTTTATTAATAAGTCTTCTCTGGTGATGTCCTACTGGATTTTTGCAAGGTAAGTCATCCTGAGACTTGCATAATAATGACTGACAGTTTTGTTTATATTTGGTTGTTTTAGGAATGACTAATATTCAGTGCAGTGTCCTGGACACAGAAGCAGACTGATGCTTAGTGCAGCCTTCTGGGCTCAGAAGCAGTTACTGACGTCTATTGCAGCCTTTTGTATTTGGAAGTAATAGTGTGTCAGTTGCCATTTTGTCAGTAATCAGTTCTCCCAGATGTCAGTGTTTTATTCCATCTTGCCTTCTTTACAGGTGTACCTTTTCCAAGAAACTTTCAAAGTAATGCCAAGACAATACTGAAGCGACTCTTTCGTGTATATGCGCACATCTATCATCAACACTTTTCTGAAGTGGTACAGTTAGGGGAGGAGGCACACCTCAATACCTCCTTTAAGCACTTCATATTTTTTGTCCAGGTAAGGTGTCCCTTGTCTTTTATTGAATTTTCTTTTAGGAGTGGAAGATGGAGAAATTGGTTTATCATTAAGATGTATTCAATAATTCTGTCCCTTTTCTTACATTGATTTGTCTTTTAGGAAAGGAAAAAGGAGTAACTGGTTTATAACCAAGATGTAGGTAGTAGCTGGTAGATAGTCATCGACTAGGGAGGTATATTACTGGTACTACCTGCCTGGGTATTGGGAGACTTAATAATGGCTGCGAAGTGAGCCAGCATTTAACTGGTAGTCAAGTTACACTCCATTGACCCAATAGCTGTCTTTTCTTTCTGTCTCATCCTCATGTGGACTGCTGATATTCTGTCCATAAATATACAAAATCTCCTTGTCACACATAAGACTTGACAACACTTAACACACACATCCCATTCTTCAGAACTCTAGGTTTTTCTGTGGTGAATGCTATGCGCCAGCCCTGCTTTTTGGCAAAATGGTTGGAGCAATACATAGAAGTAGTAGGGAGGAACATTTGGTAGATTTAGTAGGTAGGAGCATTAGGTGGAAGCAGTAAGTTGTAGCATTAGGCAGAAATATTAGGTATACACATTAGATAGTAGTTGGTAGGAACATTAGGTAGGAGTTTCCTTCTGCCAGTGGCCTGATAAGGGTAAGGCACTAAAGGCTCAGAAGCAGTGGAGTTCACTAGTTATGGAGACTGTATTGCCTAGACCACCATCTTGAGAGAGTTCCAGGTGGGAACTGGCATCAGAGATATAGATAGGTAGATAGGAAGCTAATTCAAGTCACTGACCCACATGTGCCTGATGCTTGCCTGCCTCAGAGTGGTGTATCACTTGCATATTTAAAGTCTATATTAATGACTTTCCTTGGAGACTTGGGTTCTTTATCTGTATGTACTTGCACTTGATAGTCATTTTCTAGACAGGATGGGTTTAAAATATTCTTTCAGTTTACATAGAATTGTGATAAAAAGAATGCAGCTGGACTGATGTGACACAAATTATGGTGGGCTGTACACTATTGGTGAATGTAAACCAAGATGTCAGCAGATATATATATTGGTTCCTTTTCTGTTTAATGGATTTTTTCAGTCTCTTTGAAATGACTCTTATATATGTTTATTTAAAGGGTATCTTTTTCATGCTTATTAAGCAAAAATCTGTTTAACAAGGCTCCATCAAAAGGGTTCTCTCTGTATATTCATATATATACATGCCTAGGCTTGACCAGGGTACTCCTGCTTGTGGTAACTTTGCACGTGAGGTCAAGGTTGCATCATTGTTACTGGATGAAAAGGAATAAATTCTCATCAAGGAACTGTCACTCCAAAGGAGTTTATCGTTTCCCTGCTCCTGGATATAGAGCAATCATGAAGCTGTAGGAGCCCCATATATAGGGTCATGAGGTTGTATGACAATGTAATAGTTTGTTCCCAACACCCTTACCCATGCCGTTGAGTATATTGTTGTATTTTCAGCATGTTATTGGTGACAGATGTGTATATCATCTAAAAGTGCATTGGCATCGAGTTGTAAATGACAGTGGTCACCCCCATGATATACCCTGGATATGGGCCCATAATAAGCTTCATATAAACAATTCACCAGATATAATTTGTTTACAATTGTAAATTTGTCTAAATTTTATCGTTAGATTAGTAAGCATCTCCCTCTCAGTCACTGTAGTGTTCTTGGGCCTCTGAAAAATTGCAGTAAACTGTTATACCAGATATATGGTAAATGAAGGATTTTTTGGCCAAAAATCTTGTCTTTGGTTATCTGATATTGCTTATAATTTTCTGCACCACGAAGTCAGCTTTAGTTTTCTTGGTTTTAAGGTTTAAGTTAGTCTTAACAATCCTTTGAAGACTCATTTGACTATGATATCAAGTAAACCACAAAATAACAAATTGAATTTTTGACGGTTGAAATTCAACCCCCGACATGATGTGCTAGTGCATCAAGCTAGACATGATCAGGACACAATGTGGACCAGTTTTTAGTTGACTGAATATGATTTGGAATGTTTCAGGGAATTTTTAAATTCTTTACAATCTCCAATGTTTCCATCCTTCTTATACTTAATGGCTTTAAGTTTTCCATCCATTACATATTGAGGCACTTCACTGATTTCCATATTTACAGTCTCGTGTCGAGTAATTTTATGTTCCCTTTGATATATATCTTCCTTTACTCCAGGTATAACTTGACACAGTTATCACCCAATTAAAATGAAATATATTTTTGTATGTGTTTCAGAAAAATCATTTATGCATGTTATTTTTGTAGAAAAATGATTCATATGTTATTTTCAGGAGTTTCAGTTGATAGAGCGGAAAGAACTCGCACCTCTGCAAGAGCTGATCGATAAACTGGCAGCCAAGGATCGATGATTCCAAATGTGGACGGCGTCCACCTTTCACAAAAGTGTGTGTATGTTTAGGGACAGAGAGGAAGGTATCTGTGTTACATCCTAGTTTGGGTATTCACAGACCAGGGAAAGTTCTCACGTTTTGATTATGTTCTCAGGGAAGAGGCTTGTGGATTTTGCCATGCATAATTTTGTTTTATCAAAGCAAAATATTGATTTGGCATAATGAACGAGCATAACCCATCATCATTCTTCAGACAAGAAAGGGCCAGTTCAAACTAATGAAGAAACACATTGCAGATTTTCCAAAATATGGTTTCAGGGAGCAGTAAAATCAATTTTGGGGACTTTACCCCCTTTTCAGGAAATGAAGAACTAATCATTGCATGTGAGGGTTGAAATTTTACTAATTTATTGTATATATGAAAAAATTTATGTTCAATATCTTATGAGGACAGACTTGTCTTATAAACTCTGGGCATAAACACTTGTGGAGATGCCTTACTTTTATGTGCTTTTCAAATCTGGTTGTTGTACTTACTAAGGCCAGAATGTTATTGTTTGCAATAAAATGCTCTTAGTTGTTATTCCTTTTGAAAAAAAGATAATGAAGTTATGAATGCTTGTAGACGAATCTTCCCTTGATTACAGAGCAGGTACTGTGTATAAGATAGATGGTTGTCAGTGGTTGCTTGAATGCAAGGGGAAGATACATTGACCTTAGCTGTTTGTATTTGGGGAGCAGTGAATGTCCTGAACATTCTGAAATGATCACTGTGGTTTCTGAGACAGACTACATGGAACAAAGTTATGAACATGTTTATGGAGGGTAGGTTAATAAAAAAGCTTAGCAGCTTTTTATTTGCCTATATATATTATAATCTTTGCCACAACCTGTAATTAAGGTCATGTTTTAACCTTAAAAATAGTTCTGCCTCCATGTGTCATTGGACTCTTAACCAGATTACATTATTCATTCCTCATCAGTTCTTTATCACATTTAGTTTTTCCATATTAATTTACCCTAAGCTGATTAATTCTTAGTTGTTCAACATTCTGTGATTTGTTCTTTTCTGTATATTTGTTGGAAGCTGTATGTGGTTGGATTTAAACTCTGGAATATTTTTTTAATTCATGAAAGTGGTTATCTCTCAAATCAGATGAGCTTTTAATACTTTTTATTATTGTATGATTCCACCATATCAGAGATAATTCCTTTATTGTAGTAGTATAAGAACATGTGAAATGTGTCTTAAATTTATGATTTAATATTTGTGTAGATTGTATAAGAACTTCAGTTCCAGAGCAATAGATCTTAGGAGACAGAAGTATTCATTTGTGATGGATTGCATATCTTGAGTGAACTGTAGTACAATCATATGTATAAGCATGTTTTGACAGAACTATATTAATATCATTGACGATTTTAAGCAGGTGCCTATGTTTTATCAACATTGAGTCCGCTGTTAGTTGGTAGTACTCAGCAGTCTTCCACAGAGGGACAAGTTTCCTTTTTTAGATTATTGAGTGGTGACACTGAAATTAGGCACATGATCATTAGATTTGGGAGGGAGACTTTTCAATATCCTTTATTAGCATTGTTGCATATTTATGTTTACACTGTCTCCTTATTTGTATTTTTTCTCATCTCATTGTTCACATTATGGCCATCTATTAACATAATTGCTTTCACACACAAGAAATTTTTTGTATTTTTTCTTAAAATTGATTTATATACATGTACTGTTATTAATGACCTTACTCAACCCATGTAAATGTAGGGAAATAAAATACACACCTTTTGCCCAGATGCACAAGTGACATTTTAGTGCACATTTTAGCACTAATTTCTGTGTCTGTTTAGGCTCTCCTTGGTATACTCGTTTAATGTTATCAATATACAAATTCTTGAAATATTGGTCTGCTTCATTACACTGTCAATGGCAAAGTGTGACTAATTACAGTACAGCTGTTGCATCCAAACATAAGCTGAATGAGGCATCAGTTTTGATAAATACCCACTGCTATTGCTGTAGTAACTGTTGATTAATTTTGGGTCAAAAAGTTATAGGTCAAATATGTATAAATGCTGTTTTGAATATGGGAGTTTACATTAAGCCTGTGCTATTTATTCAACTTATGTTTTCAAGGTTAGATGTAACTGGGAATTTCAGCCCTTCATTAAGTAATGGTGATACATTATAGATCTGACATCAGCATTTTTAGAAAATTACGTTTCAGTATATTCAAGACTAAGGGCTTCTGTGCACTTTGAGGAGGAGACTCATGACTGATGTATCATGGGTGGTAATGCTATAAGCAGAATTGAAACTGCATATTTTCATTTGCAAGAATTAATGAGTTTATACTACTGGCACATGGTTATATAAAATGCTTAGCCATTGGGGTCAGAAGCAAGCAGCACCGGTGTTCACTAGTTACAGAGAGACTATTGCCCCGGCCACCCCCTTGAGGGAGTTCCAGTTGGGAACAGGCATCAGAGATATAGATAGATAGAATATGCATGATGAAGGCGAGCGAGTATGGATATGTACATGTGTATATATGTATGTGTATGTACATATACGTGCATGTATGTACATATATATACAAACATGCATGTATATGTACATACACATACATAAATACACATGTATATATATACATACATGCACGTATATGTACATATACATACATATATACACATGTACATACTCATACTCGCTCGCCTTCATCATGCATATTCTATCTATATCTCTGATGCCTGTTCCCAACTGGAACTCCCTCAAGGGGGTGGCCGGGGCAATAGTCTCTCTGTAACTAGTGAACACCAGTGCTGCTTGCTTCTGACCCCAATGCTTAAGCATTCTATATAACTATGCGCCAGTAGTGGATGGGTCTTGTTTCCTGGCATTACCTTGCAAATGCAGGGAAACAGGCCATTAATTATACTAAATGAATATAAATATGATTAGACCCTGTGTTAAATATTTCGGATTACATAATGTATTTTTTTCACATCAGGTTAATGCCAGGAACAGAGGAGGAAAAGTCCTCATTCACTCACATCCATTCTCTAACTATCATGTGTAATGAACCGAAACCTCAGCCCCCTGTGCACGTCCAAGCCCCATAAACCTTTCCATGGTTTCCCACAGCTTCTTCATATGCATTAGTTTAGTCCAACATGTGATACTGCAGTATACCACATCACTCAGTCTCGTACATATCTTTTTACCTTCTGGCATGTTCATGCCCTAAGTAGTACAAATCTTTTTCATCCCATCCTTTCTTCACTCGTCTTGTCTCCTCATCCTTCGCGTCCCATCCACTTCTGACATATCCTTTTTTGTCAACCATTCCTCAAACATTCTCTCCATGTATTCACACCCTTTTCAGCCCTCTTAACCATACTCATTATTTCCACACCTTGCTCTTGCCCTTTTATTACCTTCGGAATCAACATCAAATTCTATCCTCAAACATTTCATTTCCTGCCCATTGACCTTTCATGCATTATTTATAACCCATGCCTTGCATCTGTACAACACCATGGGGAATACTGTATCTTTAAACATACCCATTCTTGCCCTTCTGGATGAAGACCTCAGTCCACACATTTCTCAATTTTCCCAGAACCATGAACCCAACCATCCACCTTATCTCGTTTTACTTTCTCCAAGTTGGCTTCATTCAAGCTCATATCCCAACTAACCAGTCTCTTTACACTTCTAAACCTATTAACGTTGCTCTTATTCACACTTACTTTCTCCTTATACAAACTATCCCAAACTTAGAAACACCACCCTCAACAGTTTCTCAGTCTGATCAAGTCAGTCACCAGTACCATGTTGTCAGTAAGCAACCAACAACTGACTTCTCCTGAACAAACTGCATACCTGTCTCTCTTCCCAAGACCCTTGCACTGACCTCCCTCACTACTTCATCCATGAACAGATCAAACATTCTATGGTGACATCACACACCCCCTCCTCCCCATCTACTTAAACACATGCTTCAAATAGCGTTTTTCCCACACTGTATATCTGTACCACCTTCCACAGATAAAATCTCAATCAACACTATACTAAATTTTCTTGATTCATAAATGCCACAAACCAATCCCTCTAAAAATTTCTCTAAGTACTTTTTACACATTCTTCAAAAGAAACAACTGATCCACACATCCTTTACCATTCCTGAAACTAAATTGTTTCTCCCCTGTCTTCTCAATTGGCACTCTTCCATAAAACTTACCAAGTGCACTCAACAAACTTATACCTCTGTAATTAATTTGAACACACACCTTTCAACCCTTTGCTTTTATACAATGGTGTTAAGTATGCATGTTGCCAATCATAAGGCACCTCACTGTGATCCCTATGTACAATGAAAATACTAACTAACCAAACAGTAACACAGTCACCTCCTTTCTCCAGAAATTCACTTGCAATACCATCCACTCATGCTACCATGCAACATTTCATATTACTCGAGGCTTGCACGTCTCTCCTCTCTGTAACTTAATTCTCTTTTCTGGTATCTGTCATTGCTGCTCTCCTCTGAACAACTCCCTTTTCTTGTATATCATTGTTGCTCTCCTCCGAACCTTTTCTTTTGGCTGTTCGTACTTATTTAGATGTGGTAACCACAGCTAAGGATTTTCTTGTTTTGGCATCATATTTGAGGGCAGCTGCTTGCCAAGTAATTCATCATCCATCAACCTGAATGCTGTTCCAAAATTTGCTGATAGGGCTGTTGAACTGCTGAATTATTCTTCTGAGATGTGTCCCTGGAGACAGGTAAGGGACAGTGTCAACTCTCAAGTCTTTTACACGCTCACATTCCTGAAAGAGGATAATCATATTTAGGGACAGTGTCAGCTCCCAAGTCTTTTACATGCTCACATTCCTGAAAGAGGATAATCATATTAAGACCTTTTTCCCAGAAAAACATTTCCACTTAGGAGTCCATACCTTTTGATACATCATATATGTAGGTTAGGAGTGGTAATGACCCTAGAACAGAACTTGTGGTACTCTGTCGGTAACCTTGACACATTTTGAGAAAGATTTTCTGATATGCAGGGCAACCTTGACCCATTTTAAGAAAAATTTTCTGATGTGCATCCATTGTTCCCTTCTACTTATATAATCTTTATTCCTACCTAGTACTCCAGCTTTTTAATCATCCCTTTTAGTGCACAGTCAAATTCTTTCTGGCAGTCCATATTCAAACAGTCCACCCACCCTCCCATTAGCCTAACACACAGCTCACTCTCACAGAAACCTAAGACGTTTGCTTCACATAATCCTTTTCCCTAAAACCATGCTGTCTTCCACTTTAGGAACTCATCCATTTGCTTGATAATGAAGAGAGGTCCTTTGCCTTTTCCTAACATGATTTCACCCAAGGTTTCGAGTACCCACCCTTAAGATAATTAATACCACTTTACCAACTGCAGCATAAAGTTCTGAGTATCCTTGGTATGTTTTTTTGCCTGTAGGCCACATATTGTGGTGAATGGTAAATACTTCTAGTCTGGCCTGGTGAGATACAGCACAGTGATGGCATGATGTCCATGGCTATGTGCGTATGGGATAACCACATCATCCAAGCATAACTGCCTGCACTCTGGCTGTTATTCTATCTTATTGTAATTCTCACCTACTGAAGAATTCCCTAAGTGATCTCATTGCATTACAAACGTTTTATAACTAACTGATCTGTTATACTGTACCCTGGACCTAGCCTCTAAGCATGAAGCTAGTGATGCAAGTTGTGCTACCCCAAGGAGGGAAAAGGAACATGATGTCCTCAGAGCAAAAAGTGAACTTACTTGATTGCTATAAACATGGTGATACTCATGCCACACACATGGGGTTTTATATAGCCAAGCCTGGCAGGATCCAGCATAGTGGTGGCATGAAGATGCACAAATGAGAAAACTGCTTCATCCAAGCATTGTTGCCTGTGCTTTGGCTGTGACTAGGAGCTACTCCTAGCCAAGTCTGTTGGGATTCATCATAGTGATGGCATGAAGATGCACACAATTATGTGTGGGTGAGATAACCACATCATCCAAACATCACTGCCCATGCTCTGGCTGTCTTGTTCTATCTCACTGTGACTCCTGCTGACTGAGGAATTTCATAAGTGTTCTTATTGTATCATAAACTTTTGATAACTATGACCAACTTTTCACTTTGTGCCCATAGATATGGCCTCTTAGCATAAAGCTAGTGGCGATAGTAGTGCTATCCCAAGGAAGGTAAGGAAATAGATGTCTTAGGAGCAAAAAGTGGACTTATTTGACTGGCATATGTAGGAGGCAGCCGAGGGCCACTTATGGTCAAGCCTGGTGGGACCCAGGACAGTGATGGTGTGGAGATGCACACAGTAATTTTTGAGTAAGATACCACATCACTCAAGCATCGTCACATGTGCTCAAACTTTGTTGATCTATCTTACTGTGACTTGTCAACTGAGGAACTTATATCACCAATTCAACAGCAATACCATCAGCTCCAGCCACCTTGCTGGATTTCATTTTGTGCAAAGCTTTTACCACCTCTCCTCTCTTCACCAAACCATTTTCCATGAATCTCAAACTTTGCATACCATCCCAATGAAAATATCCTATATCTGCCACTCTATCATTAAATGCATATAACAGTCCTTCAGAATATTCACTTCATCACTACCTGTTATCACTTTCCTTTTTGCCCCCTTCACCTACATTTCCATTTGTTCTCATTTTTTGCACATTATTTACCTTCAACCGAAGCACCTTCCTCTTGACCTCCAGCCACTTTCTTTTGTATATCTCCCAATCATTTGCACTTTTTCCATGTAAGTACTGCCCAAACACTCTCTTCTTTCTTTCACTAGCAACTTTACTTCTTTATCAGACCTCATGACCCTCTGCCCACCTCCGACCTTTTGCATGCCTCATGCATCTCTTACACATGCCAACACTGCTTCCTTAAATACCTCCTATTTCTCACCCACTCCCCTTCTTTTTACTTACTCTTACCTTTGCCATTATACACTCAATCTCTCCTAGTATTTCTTTACACAGGTGTCCTTTCCAAGCTCACTTGCTTTCACCTCTCTAACTGACACTGTTTCCTCTTTTTTCGAAAACCTCTACATATCTTCACCCGCACTTCCACAAGATAGTGATCAGACATCCCACTGACTAACCTTCTCAGCACATTTACATCCAAAAGTCTCTTTTATATGCCTATCAATTAATATGTAATCCAATAATGCCCGCTAACCATCTATCCTACTCACATATGTATATTTGTGTATATCCCTCTTTTTAAACCACGTGTTCCCAATCACCAGTCATTTTTCATTACACTACTCCAAAGCTCTTTACCATTTTCATTCTTAACTAAGAAAACCCCACGTCCTAATTATACCCTCAACTACCACCTTACTTATTTTTGCATTTAAATTACCAATCACTAATACCCAGACTCTGACATCAAAACTGCTGACGCTCTCACTCGGCTAATCCCACTTGCCTCTCTTGATCTTTCTTCTCATGTCAAGGTGCATAAGCACCAATAATTACCCATC
Organism: Panulirus ornatus; assembly: GCF_036320965.1. Classification (NCBI taxonomy): domain Eukaryota; kingdom Metazoa; phylum Arthropoda; class Malacostraca; order Decapoda; family Palinuridae; genus Panulirus; species Panulirus ornatus. The sequence continues at coordinate 6,663,469 of NC_092265.1, forward strand.
TCTTGCCATCCACTTTGAGTTTTATCCACATCACTCTAAAATTTACTTCCTTAAATTTACCATTTACTATTTTTTAGTTCTTGTCCTTTCACCAATCCCTGACTTTACTCCTTAGACATCCAAACCATTCTTCCCCTTTACCATTGAGATTTGTTTCACTCAGAGCAAGAACATCTAGTTCTCATTCCTTAAAATTACTACCTGTCTCTCCTACAAAGCTTTTCATCTTGTTTACATCTACACACATGTAAACACCCCAGCCTTAGCCTTCAGGGAGGGCAATCACTACCTGTCAGGCTCCTCCTCTTCCCTCTTTGAGAAATTGAAACAAGAAGGAAAGTTCCACCCCTTTTAGTCGCCTTCTACTACATGCAGGGAATACAGAGGAATAGGATGTATTTAGGGAAGCAATGATGGCATGTGCAAAAGATGCAAGTGGCATGAGAAAGGTGGGAGGTGGGAAGATTAGAAAGGGTAGTGAGTGGCAGGATGAAGTAAAGTTGTTAGTGAAAGAGAAAAGAGAGGCATTTGGATGGTATAATGAAGGAGTGCAAATGACTGGATGTATAAAAGAAAGTGGCAGGAGGTCAAAAGGAAGGTGCATGCATAGTACCATTGTACAAAGGTAAAGGGGATAAAGGTGAGTGTTCAAACTACAGAGGCATAAGACCTGAGTATTCCTGGGAAATTTTATAGGAGGGTATTGATTGAGAGAGTGAAAGGCATGTACAGAGTACTAGATTGTTGAAGAGCAGTGTGGTTTCAGAAGAGGTAGAGGATGTGTGGGTCAAGTGTTTGCTGTGAAGAGAGTGTGAGAAGTACTTAGAAAATAGATGGCTTTATGTATAGCATTTATGAATCTGGAAAAGGCACATGATAGTGCTGATAGAGATGCTTTGTGGGAGGTCTTAAGAGTATATGGTGTAGGAGGTAAGCTGCTAGATGCAGTGAAAAGTTTTTACCAAGGATTTACGGCATGTATACAAGTAAGAAGGGAGAGAGTGATTGGTTCCCAGTGAAGGTTGGTTTATGGCAGAGGTGTGTCATGTCTCCATGGTTGTTTAATTTGTTTATGGATGGGGTGGTTAGGTAAGGTAAATGCAAGAGTTTTGGAGAGAGAGGGGCAAGTATGCAGCGTGTTGGGGATGAGGGCTTGGGAAGTGAGTCAGTTGTTCGCCAATGATACAGCTCTGGTGGCTGATTCATGGGAGAAACTGCATAAGTTGGTGACTGTGTTTGGAAAAGTGTGTGAAAGGAGAAAGTTGAGAGAAAATTGAATAAGAACAAGGTTATTAGGTTCTGTAGGGTTGAGGGACAAGTTAACTGGGATGTAAGTTTGAATGAAGAAAAATTGGAAGAAGTGAAGTGTTTTAGATATCTGGGAGTGGACTTAGCAGCGAATGGAACCATGGAAGTGGAAGTGAGTCATAGAGTGGGGTAGGGGGCAACATTTTTGGGAGCGATGAAGAATGTGTGGAAGGAGAGAACGTTATCTCAGAGAGCAAAAATGGGTATGTATGAAGGAATAGTAGTTCCAACAACATAATATGGTTGCGAGGCATGGGCTATGGATAGGGTTGTAAGGAGGAGGGTGGATGTGTTGTAAATAAATGTTTGAGGACAATATGTGGTGTGAGGTGGTTTGATCGGGTAATGAAAAGGTAAGGGAGATGTGTGGAAATAAAAAGAGCATGGGTGAGAGAGCAGAAGAGGGTGTGTTGAAATGGTTTGGTCATATGGAGAGGATGAGTGAGGAAAGATTGACAAAAAGGATATATGAATCAGAGGTGGAGGGAATGAGAAGTGGATCAAATTGGTGGTGGAAGGATAGAGTGAAAAAGATTTTGAATGATCAGGGCCTAAACATACAGGAGAGTGAGAGGCGTTTAAGGAACAGAGTGATTGAAACAATGTGGTAAACTGGGGTCGATGTGCTGTCATTGGACTGAAGTCACAGAATTTCTGATAAGACATTATTGCTGAAGACTACATTATTTTTTCTAAAGGAACATTAAGCAATAGGGTGACACCAAAATTTTTTTCACAATTAGTTATTTAGGTTGAATGCTGTAGGAAGACTTTCTAAGCATTACAAGCTGAAGCAAGGAGATGCTTGGGGTGTATGTCTTGGGTAAACCATGGAAAGGCCTGTGGTACCTGAATGTGAATAGGGAGCTGTGGTTTTCGGAGCATGACACAGTACAGCTAGAGACTGAGTGTGAATACATGTGGCCTTTTTTGTCTGTTTTCCTGGCACTACCTCACTTAATCATGGAGTAGTGATTCTGTTTCCTGTGGGACAGGGTAGCAACAGGAATGGGTGAAGGCAAGCAAGTATGAATATGTACATGTGTATATATGTATACATCTGTGTATGTATGTATGTATATATATATATATGTTGATATGTATATGAATGTATAAGTGCGTGTATGGGCGTTTATGTATATATATGTATATATGAGTGGATGGGCCATTCTTCGTCTGTTTCCTGGTGCTACCTTACTGACATGGGAAATGGCAATCAAGTATAATACTAAATAAAAATATATACATTTATTTATTATACTTGATTGCCATTTCCCACGTTAGTAAGGTAGCGCCAGGAAAGAGATGAAGAAAGATCCATTCATCCATATATATACATACACAACCATATCAACATATACATATGCATACACAGCCATATACATTACATGTATTCATACTTGCTTGCCTTCATCCAATCCCGGTGCCACCCCGCCATCCAGGAAACAGCATTGCCACCCCTTGTCAACGAGGAAAACACAAAAAAAAGGCCACATTGGGTTACACTGTCTCTAGCTGTCATGTGTAATGCACCAAAACCAGAACATCCAGGCCCCACATAACAGTTAGGACTGAGTGTGAACGAATGTGGCCTTTTTTTGTATGCTTTTCCTGGTGCTACCTTGCTGAAGTGGGGGGTAGCGATGCTATTTCCTGTGTGGTGTGGTAGTGACAGGAATAGATAAAAGCAAGCAAGAATGAAAATAAACATGTGTATATATGTATATGTCTGTGTATGTGTATGTATATGTGCATGTATGAGCCTTTATGTACATTTGTGTATATGAATGGATGGGCCATTCTTCATCTGTTTCCTGGTGCTATCTCACTGATGAGGGAAACAGTGATTAAGTATTATATATATATATATATATATATATATATATATATATATATATATATATATATATATTTTTTTGCTTTGTCGCTGTCTCCCGCGTTTGCGAGGTAGCGCAAGGAAACAGACGAAAGAAATGGCCCAACCCACCCCCATACACATGTATATACATACGTCCACACACGCAAATATACATACCTACACAGCTTTCCATGGTTTACCCCAGACGCTTCACATGCCTTGATTCAATCCACTGACAGCACGTCAACCCCGGTATACCACATCGCTCCAATTCACTCTATTCCTTGCCCTCCTTTCACCCTCCTGCATGTTCAGGCCCCGATCACACAAAATCTTTTTCACTCCATCTTTCCACCTCCAATTTGGTCTCCCTCTTCTCCTCGTTCCCTCCACCTCCGACACATATATCCTCTTGGTCAATCTTTCCTCACTCATTCTCTCCATGTGACCAAACCATTTCAAAACACCCTCTTCTGCTCTCTCAACCACGCTCTTTTTATTTCCACACATCTCTCTTACCCTGACGTTACTTACTCGATCAAACCACCTCACACCACACATTGTCCTCAAACATCTCATTTCCAGCACATCCATCCTCCTGCGCACAACTCTATCCATAGTCCACGCCTCGCAACCATACAACATTGTTGGAACCACTATTCCTTCAAACATACCCATTTTTGCTTTCCGAGATAATGTTCTCGACTTCCACACATTCTTCAAGGCTCCCAGAATTTTCGCCCCCTCCCCCACCCTATGATCCACTTCCGCTTCCATGGTTCCATCCGCTGCCAGATCCACTCCCAGATATCTAAAACACTTTACTTCCTCCAGTTTTTCTCCATTCAAACTCACCTCCCAATTGACTTGACCCTCAACCCTACTCTACCTAATAACCTTGCTCTTATTCACATTTACTCTTAACTTTCTTCTTTCACACACTTTACCAAACTCAGTCACCAGCTTCTGCAGTTTCTCACATGAATCAGCCACCAGCGCTGTATCATCAGCGAACAACAACTGACTCACTTCCCAAGCTCTCTCATCCCCAACAGACTTCATACTTGCCCCTCTTTCCAAAACTCTTGCATTCACCTCCCTAACAACCCCATCCATAAACAAATTAAACAACCATGGAGACATCACACACCCCTGCCGCAAACCTACATTCACTGAGAACCAATCACTTTCCTCTCTTCCTACACGTACACATGCCTTACATCCTCGATAAAAACTTTTCACTGCTTCTAACAACTTGCCTCCCACACCATATATTCTTAATACCTTCCACAGAGCATCTCTATCAACTCTATCATATGCCTTCTCCAGATCCATAAATGCTACATACAAATCCATTTGCTTTTCTAAGTATTTCTCACATACATTCTTCAAAGCAAACACCTGATCCACACATCCTCTACCACTTCTGAAACCACACTGCTCTTCCCCAATCTGATGCTCTGTACATGCCTTCACCCTCTCAATCAATACCCTCCCATATAATTTGCCAGGAATACTCAACAAACTTATACCTCTGTAGTTTGAGCACTCACTCTTATCCCCTTTGCCTTTGTACAATGGCACTATGCACGCATTCCGCCAATCCTCAGGCACCTCACCATGAGTCATACATACATTAAATAACCTTACCAACCAGTCAACAATACAGTCACCCCCTTTTTTAATAAATTCCACTGCAATACCATCCAAACCTGCTGTAGTGAGTGGTGGGATGAAGAAGTAAGAGTATTAGTGAAAGAGAAGAGAGAGGCATTTGGACGATTTTTGCTGGGAAAAAAGGAAATTGAGTGGGAGACGTATAAAAGAAAGAGACAGGAGGTCAAGAGAAAGGTGCAGGAGGTGAAAAAAAGGGCAAATGAGAGTTGGAGTGAGAGAGTATCATTAAATTTTAGGGAGAATAAAAAGATGTTCTGGAAGGAGGTAAATAAAGTGCGTAAGACAAGGGAGCAAATGGGAACTTCAGTGAAGGGCGCAAATGGGGAGGTGATAACAAGTAGTGGTGATGTGAGAAGGAGATGGAGTGAGTATTTTGAAGGTTTGTTGAATGTGTTTGATGATAGAGTGGCAGATATAGGGTGTTTTGGTCGAGGTGGTGTGCAAAGTGCGAGGGTTAGGGAAAATGATTTGGTAAACAGAGAAGACGTAGTAAAAGCTTTGCGGAAGATATATATATATATATATATATATATATATATATATATATATATATATATATATATATATAGGTACAGTAGGGTTGAGGGTCAAGTCAATTGGGAGGTGAGTTTGAATGGAGAAAAACTGGAGGAAGTGAAGTGTTTTAGATATCTAGGAGTGGATCTGGCAGCGGATGGAACCATGGAAGCGGAAGTGGATCATAGGGTGGGGGAGGGGGCGAAAATTCTGGGAGCCTTGAAGAATGTGTGGAAGTTGAGAACATTATCTCGGAAAGCAAAAATGGGTATGTTTGAAGGAATAGTGGTTCCAACAATGCTGTACGGTTGCGAGGCGTGGGCTATGGATAGAGTTGTGCGGAGGAGGATGGATGTGCTGGAAATGAGATGTTTGAGGACAATATGTGGTGTGAGGTGGTTTGATCGAGTAAGTAACGTAAGGGTAAGAGAGATGTGTGGAAATAAAAAGAGCGTGGTTGAGAGAGCAGAAGAGGGTGTTTTGAAATGGTTCGGGCACATGGAGAGAATGAGTGAGGAAAGATTGACCAAGAGAATATATGTGTCGGAGGTGGAGGGAACGAGGAGAAGAGGGAGACCAAATTGGAGGTGGAAAGATGGAGTGAAAAAGATTTTGTGTGATCGGGGCCTGAACATGCAGGAGGGTGAAAGGAGGGCAAGGAATAGAGTGAATTGGAGCGATGTTGTATACCGGGGTTGACGTGCTGTCAGTGGATTGAATCAAGGCATGTGAAGCGTCTGGGGTAAACCATGGAAAGCTGTGTAGGTATGTATATTTGCGTGTGTGGATGTATGTATATACATGTGTATGGGGGTGGGTTGGGCCATTTCTTTCGTCTGTTTCCTTGCGCTACCTCGCAAACGCGGGAGACAGCGGCAAAAAAAAAAAAAAAAAAAAAAAAAAAAAAAAAATATATATATATATATATATATATATATATATATATATATATATATATATATATATATACATATATATTTATTTATTTTGCTTTGTTGCTGTCTCCCGCGTTAGCAAGGTAGCGCAAGGAAACAGACGAAAGAATGGCCCAACCCACCCACATACACATGTATATACATACACGTCCACACACGCAAATATACATACCTATACATCTTAATGTATACATATATATACACACACAGACATATACATATATACACATGTACATAATTCATACTGTCTGCCTTTATTCATTCCCATCGCCACCTCGCCACACATGAAATAACAACTCCCTCCCCCCTCATGTGTGCGAGGTAGCGCTAGGAAAAAACATCAAAGGCCCCATTCGCTCACACTCTTCACACATGCTGTCATGTAATAATGCACTGAGACCACAGCTCCCTTTCCACATCCAGGCCCCACAGAACTTTCCATGGTTTACCCCAGACGCTTCAAAAGCCCTGGTTCAATCCATTGACAGCACGTTGACCCCGGTATACCACATTGTTCCAATTCACTCTATTCCTTGCACGCCTTTCACCCTCCTGCATGTTCAGGCCCCGATCACTCAAAATCTTTTTCACTCCATCTTTCCACATCCAATTTGGTCTCCCACTTCTCGTTCCCTCCACCTCTGACACATATATCCCCTTGGTCAATCTTTCCTCACTCATTCTCTCCAAGTGACCAAACCATTTCAAAATGCCCTTTTCTGTGCTCTCAACCACACTCTTTTTATTACCACACATCTCTCTTACCCTATTATTACTTACTTGATCAAACCACCTCACACCACGTATTGTCCTCAAACATCTCATTTCCAGCACATCCACCCTCCTGCGCACAACTCTATCCATAGCCCACGCCTCGCAACCATTCAACATTGATGGAACCACTATTCCTTCAAACATACCCATTTTTGCTTTCCGAGATAATGTTCTCAACTTACACACATTCTTCAAGGCTCCCAGAATTTTCGCCCCCTCCCCCACCCTATGATTCACTTCCGCCTCCATGGTTCCATCCACTGCCAAATCCATTCCCAGATATCTAAAACACTTCACTTCCTCCAGTTTTTCTCCATTCAATCTTACCTCCCAGTTGACCTGACCCTCAACCCTACTGTATCTAATAACCTTGCTCTTATTCACATTTACTCTCAACTTTCTTCTTTCACACGCTTTACCAAACTCAGTCACCAGCTTCTGCAGTTTCTCACATGAATCAGCCACCAGCGCTAAATCATCAGCGAACAACAACTGACTCACTTCCCAAGCTCTCTCATCCACAACAGACTGCATACTTGCCCCTCTTTCCAAAACTCTTGCATTCACCTCCCTAACAACCCCATCCATAAACAAATTAAACAACCATGGAGACATCACACACCCCTGCCGCAAACCTACATTCACTGAGAACCAATCACTTTCCTCTCTTCCTACACGTACACATGCCTTACATCCTCGATAAAAACTTTTCACTGCTTCTAACAACTTGCCTCCCACACCATATATTCTCAATACCTTCCACAGAGCATCTCTATCAACTCTTAATACCTTCCACAGAGCATCTCTATCAACTCTATCATATACCTTCTCCAGATATGCTACATACAAATCCATTTGTTTTTCTAAGTATTTCTCACATACATTCTTCAAAGCAAACACCTGATCCACACATCCTCTACCACTTCTGAAGCCACACTGCTCTTCCCCAATCTGATGTTCTGTACATGCCTTCACCCTCTCAATCAATACCCTCCCATATGATTTCCCAGGAATACGCAACAAACTTATACCTTTGTAATTTGAACACTCACCCTTATCCCCTTTGCATTTGTACAATGGCACTATGCATACATATATACTAGATGAACAATTCATATGTTCCACATGAAACCATGCCTTCCCTGCCTCGTCTTCCACCCTCTCATAACCAAATCTTAGAAAGCTACAAACTACACAGTTTTGTGCACTCTGAACAATCACTAGCTGCCTAACAACCACTAACACTCAATTTCATCAGAATGAAACAAAGCTCCTCCCATTACAGTATCCTCTTAATGTGCTTCTCTCTCAGGTCTATGCAATAGCACTCTAGGCCCCTCCCACCCAAATCACTGTATAACTAACTACCAACCCCCAGGTATAAAGAAAAAGCTTACCATTGCCTCACACTTCAGTAACCTCCACTGACAGATCCTCCACCCCTTGAAAATATAACACGAACAAAACATATGCCCACTAAAACAACCGACCTTCTAACTCAGACATACCCACATCAGAAACCACACAGCCAGACAAACAAGAGTCCCACTCTTCTGCTTATGTTCTGGACATCATCCATCACTACCATAAAGCAAACTCTGTTTCAGCTTATCCCAAAACCCTTCATGCCCACTTAATACTCTATTACTTGGCCTTTTCTGAACAGAGATGCACACACAATATCACAACATGAAGCCACTGCAAATGAGGTGCACAAGGCACTGAGGTAAGCTAGAGATAGAATATTATATAGTTTGAGACAACAATTAGCAAAACTTATGGTCTGATTGATGGGTATTTCAGAAAAGTGCAGAGTATACAGATTTAGTGCTTATTAACAAAAAAGGGATTATAGAGAAAGGCAGAGGGAGATATTGATTAACCAATACTAATGGACAAGGTGAGTGGCACCTAAATTAGAAAGATTAGTCAACCAGGAGCTTGAGAGACATAAATCTTTGGTAAATATTTTTGGTCTGAAGAACATAAAAAAATAAAAAGGAAAGTGGGAGGAAGAAAAGCTCATTCAAGGGTTAACAGAGACAATAAAATTACCTGTGTTAAAGGAAAGAAAAATTGTTGGTTTTAATCAAGACATAAAGGGATGACAAATTATGGTCACATATGATTTGGAGTCATATACCTGAGACAGGATAAAAATTTCAAAACAATGTGAAATTCAGTAGAGGATTCATCAAGCATGATAGGCAAAGGAAAAAGAGGGGGAAAAAATAAGGAACAGTACAGCTAGAAGGCCAAAAACAGAAGACGTCAAATGAGGCAAAAGGACAGACTGCCTCAGCCAGTGATGTAAAGAGGTCAGGAATACTAAGCAATTGTAGTGGTAGAAAGAAACTATTTTATACAAATGCTGATGGATTAGTAGTACAAGGTGAAGAGCTGGAATTTAAGGATCTTATAAGGGTATTTGGCAGTAAGGAGGGAAGAAGACAAAGGGCAAGTGAGTTGGGCTCTCTAATTAAGATATATCCTGAAGTTTCAGGAAACTAATAGATTACCCGCTCACACAATACATGATGGGAAGGGTAACTGTAGGAAAGAAGTGCATAATGGTGGCAATTATATAAATCCTCCAAAGAATTGTAACGATCTACAACAAATATACAATGACAACAATGAAGGAACAATCAGGATGGTGCACGAAGCAGTAAAACATACGCTTCTTAGAGATGTTATTATATTAATAATGAGGGTTTTGTTATATGGAAACAGACCGGTGGGATTTGAATTCTTATGGTGACAGGGAATCTTGAAGACACAAGTTCCTTGAGTGTGTACAGGCAAATTTCCTATAAGAGCATGTTGGTGACCATTTTAGGATGAGAGGGACTGACTCTACCTCATTACTTTATCTTACCTTTATGTGGATTAATATTAGTACTGAAAAATTTCATAAAATACTTGAAAAAGTGATCCTGTACAGCTTATGTTTGATTGTGTGGTAAACGAGGAAGTTCAAAGTGTAAATGAGGAAGTTAAAAGTGCAGAGTGAGACAAGACTTAGTATGTTATCATGAAAACTACGCAAAACTTAATTTGTATGGTATAGTGGTATGGGAAATGGAGTTCAGTAGTCAGAAACCATAGCACTGAGGTGAAAAGTTCTGTGTAATTTACAATGGAAAGGCAACATACATAACTCCAGCCTCAAATACAGAAGAAAGAGGGGGAAGAATGTTTTTGAAATGTCAAATATCAAAGGAGTTTTGTGATGTCTAGTGGCGAATGCAAGAAACATTTCCAGCAAGCCAGCTGATGCAAGGAATGTGTAAAGCAAAATAAAAACGGAAAAACAGAGCCATTTCGCAAACATTATTGTGGTAGATGCAGGTAAAAATCCAAAACTTTTCCATAAATACATAAATATGTAATCAAAGAGTAGCTAATCAGATAAAGGAATTCAGAGGGAAATATAGATGCACATGATGTAAGAATATGTGAAGAATTGAGTAACAAGTTCAAAAGTATTTTAGCAATGGAAGATACTGGAATGGGGAGGAAGCTTTACAAAATATTGAGATATCTACAAAAGACTTTTAACAGAATGCTTAAAGATTTTGATCCATACAAAGTTAGTGATTCCAATGACATTTCATCATGGGTTGGAAATATGTAGATACAATAAAAAATCTCATGAAATACTGTTCATGTTGCTACAGAAAGGCAAAATGCCTGGGGGTGTCGAAAAGGGCACACGTCATCTTTAAGAAAGAAGACCAGGAAGATGAGTATAGTCAGTAAGGTACATGAAAAGTTAATTGGACAGTAAATGGATGACTTGCTACGAAGGAGAAATTACGTAAGTGAGAGGTAACCCAGAATTATGGAAAGGTCATATGTAACGAACCTCCCAGATTTCTATGACAGAGTCATCTCTGTATTAGACAAAAGGGAAGACTGGATAGATTATTTAAATCTTGACACAGTACCACATGGGAGGCTGATTAAAAAGCTGGAATTAAAGTAGAAATGAACAAGAGACACGTCAGAGGAGTCTTCTCCATTTGGGAAAGGTCACCAGTGGAGTGCCCTAGGGTTCAGTTTTTAGACTGTTACTCTTTTTGATCACTGTGAATTACTTGCCTGAAGGTATGGACTCCTACCTGAATATGTTTCAAGATGATGCAAAAGTCATGAAGAAAGTGAAAATCAAGGAGGATTGCCTCAGTTAAGAAGGGAACCTAAAAAGACTCCAAAGTTGGTCTGATATGTGGCTGATGAAATTCAACCCAAGGAAATGTAAAGGCCTCAATATGATTATTGTCTAGCAGGACTTAATCTTGGGGATATTGTGTGTGAGAATAGCTTGGGAGGCAACACTATACCCAACCTGTTACCAGAGTCCCACATTAGTGGAATATTAAAGGAGACAAGCTGTCTTTTTACAGAATTCAGAACAAGTTTTACAAATATGGATAAGGAAATGTTTAGGAAGATGTTTACATCCTCCATAAGGCCAAAATCTAAAATAAACTTCTCAAGTTTGGTCACTGCACCAAAAGATGCAAACATAGATAACAGAGGGCAACAATTTTGTGACATTAAGAAAGCTAAGTTACAGGGAAAGGCTATAAAGGCTTTAAGTTTGCCGACCTTGGAAGAAAGAAGAGTCAGGGGTGACCTGATCACAACGTGCAAGTTTTTAATACATATTGATGACCTGGAGAGTTAACAGTTCTTCCAGAGATATAGGGATAGAGCAACCAGAGGACATAATATGAAATTATGGGAGAAACTAGGTAAAAAATAAAAGTAGCGAAGTACTTTTGTAGTATGAGTGATGGATGAATAGAACAGAATGACTGAGTACATGGTCAATGCTGACAACGTAAAAAAGATTAAGATGTTTGATAGAAGAGAAAGTTCAAGAGATGGGTCCCAATGACTATGAAACTCCGTCTCCATAAAGTGCTTACAGGTAATTACAACACTTTGTGACCTATGGCCCCTACTGTTGGATGGGTCCGACTTCCTGGAAAGAATGAGTAAGGAAAGGTTGGCAAAAAGGATTTATGTGTCAAATGTGGAAGGGACATAGAATATGGGGGAGACTGAATTGGAGATGGAAGAAGGAGTGAAAAAGGTTTAGAGCAAGAGACTACATAAATGTACATGGGACTGAGAAATGGAACAATGTGCTATATGTGGGGCAATTTGGTCATTATACTGAGTTAGGGCATATTGAGTAGCTGAAGGAAACAGATGGAAAGATCTATGGGGCTTGATTAAGGATAGGGGGCTGTGGTTTTGGTTCTGGTGCATTACACATGACAGCTAGAAACTGGGCATGAATGAATGAGGCAATTTTTTCGTGTCCTTGGTGGTTCCTTGCTACCTTGGAAACAGCCCAACCCGCCCCCATACACATGTATATACATACGTCCACACACGCAAATATACATACCTACACAGCTTTCCATGGTTTACCCCTGACGCTTCACATGCCCTGATTCAACCCACTGACAGCACGTCAACCCTGGTATACCACATCGATCCAATTCACTCTATTCCTTGCCCTCCTTTCACCCTCCTGCATGTTCAGGCCCCGATCACATAAAATCTTTTTCACTCCATCTTTCCACCTCCAATTTGGTCTCCCACTTCTCGTTCCCTCCACCTCCGACACATATATCCTCTTGGTCAATCTTTCCTCACTCATTCTCTCCATGTGCCCAAACCACTTCAAAACACCCTCTTCTGCTCTCTCAACCACGCTCTTTTTATTTCCACACATCTCTCTTACCCTTACATTACTTACTTGATCAAACCACCTCACACCACACATTGTCCTCAAACATCTCATTTCCAGCACATCCACCCTCCTGCGCACAACTCTATCCATAGCCCACGCCTCGCAACCATACAACATTGTTGGAACCACTACTCCTTCAAACATACCCATTTTTGCTTTCCGAGATAATGTTCTCGACTTCCACACATTCTTCAAGGCTCCCAGGATTTTCGCCCCCTCCCCCACCCTATGATTCACTTCCGCTTCCATGGTTCCATCCACTGCCAGATCCACTCCCAGATATCTAAAACACTTTACTTCCTCCAGTTTTTCTCCATTCAAACTAACCTCCCAATTGACTTGACCCTCAACCCTACTGTACCTAATAACCTTGCTCTTATTCACATTTACTCTTAACTTTCTTCTTTCACACACTTTACCAAACTCTGTCACCAGCTTCTGCAGTTTCTCACATGAATCAGCCACCAGCGCTGTATCATCAGCGAACAACAACTGACTCACTTCCCAAGCTCTCTCATCCACAACAGACTTCATACTTGCCCCTCTTTCCAAAACTCTTGCATTCACCTCCCTAACAACCCCATCCATAAACAAATTAAACAACCATGGAGACATCACACACCCCTGCCGCAAACCTACATTCACTGAGAACCAATCACTTTCCTCTCTTCCTACACGTACACAAGCCTTACATCCTCGATAAAAACTTTTCACTGCTTCTAACAACTTGCCTCCCACACCATATATTCTCAATACCTTCCACAGAGCATCTCTATCAACTCTATCATATGCCTTCTCCAGATCCATAAATGCTACATACAAATCTATTTGCTTTTCTAAGTATTTCTCACATACATTCTTCAAAGCAAACACCTGATCCACACATCCTCTACCACTTCTGAAACCACACTGCTCTTCCCCAATCTGATGCTCTGTACATGCCTTCACCCTCTCAATCAATACCCTCCCAAATAATTTACCAGGAATACTCAACAAACTTATACCTCTGTAATTTGAGCACTCACTCTTATCCCCTTTGCCTTTGTACAATGGCACTATGCACGCATTCCGCCAATCCTCAGGCACCTCACCATGAGTCATACATACATTAGATAACCTTACCAACCAGTCAACAATACAGTCACCCCCTTTTTTAATAAATTCCACTGCAATATATATATATATATATATATATATATATATATATATATATATATATATATATATATATATACACACACACACACACACACATATATATATATATATATATATATATATATATATATATATATATATATATATATATATATATATATATATAACTGGGAGCGTTGAAAAATGTATGGAAGTCGAGAACATTATCTTGGAAAGCAAAAATGGGTATGTTTGAAGGAATAGTGGTTCCAACAATGTTATGTGGTTGTGAGGCATGGGCTATATATAGAGTTGTGCAGAGGAGGGTGGATGTGCTGGAAATGAGATATTTGAGGACAATATGTGGTGTGAGGTGTTTGATCGAGTAAGTAATGAAAGGGTAAGAGAAATGTGTGGTAATAAAAAGAGTGTGGTTGAGAGAGTGGAAGAGGGTGTTTTGAAATGGTTTGGTCACATGGAGAGAATGAGTGAGGAAAGATTGACAAAGAGGATATATGTGTCAGAGTTGGAGGGAACATGGAGAAGTGGGAGGTGGAAAGATGGAGTGAAAAAGTTTCTGAGTGATCGGGGCCTGAACATGCAGGAGCGTGAAAGGTGTGCAAGGAATAGAGTTCATTGGAATGATGTGGTATACCGGGGTGGACGTGCTGTCAATGGATTGAACCAGGGCATGTGAAGTATCTGGGGTAAACCATGGAAAGTTTTGTGGGGCCTGGATGTGGAAAGGGAGCTGTGGTATCGGTGCATTATACATGACAGCTAGAGACTGAGTGTGAATGAATGTGGCCTTTGTTGTCTTTTCCTAGCGCTACCTCACGCACATGTGGGTGGAGGGGGTTGTTATTTCATGTGTGGCGGGGTGGCAACGGGAATGAATAAAGGCAGACAGTATGAATTATGTACATGTGTATATATGTATGTGTCGGTGTGTGTGTATATATATATATATATATATATATATATATATATATAATATATATATATATATATATATATATATATATATATATATATATATATATATTTTTTTTTTTTTTTTTTATACCTCGTCGCTGTCTCCCGCGGTTGCGAGGTAGCGCAAGGAAACAGACGAAAGAAATGGCCCAACCCACCCCATACACATGTACATACACACGTCCACACACGCAAATATACATACCTACACAGCTTTCCATGGCCCACCCCGGACGCTTCACATGCCTTGATTCAATCCACTGACAGCACGTCAACCCCTGTATACCACATCGCTCCAATTCACTCTATTCCTTGCCCTCCTTTCACCCTCCTGCATGTTCAGGCCCCGATCACACAAAATCCTTTTCACTCCATCTTTCCACCTCCAATTTGGTCTCCCTCTTCTCCTCGTTCCCTCCACCTCCGACACATATATCCTCTTGGTCAATCTTTCCTCACTCATTCTCTCCATGTGCCCAAACCATTTCAAAACACCCTCTTCTGCTCTCTCAACCACGCTCTTTTTATTTCCACACATCTCTCTTACCCTTACGTTACTTACTCGATCAAACCACCTCACACCACACATTGTCCTCAAACATCTCATTTCCAGCACCTCCATCCTCCTGCGCACAACTCTATCCATAGCCCACGCCTCGCAACCATACAACATTGTTGGAACCACTATTCCTTCAAACATACCCATTTTTGCTTTCCGAGATAATGTTCTCGACTTCCACACATTTTTCAAGGCTCCCAAAATTTTCGCCCCCTCCCCCACCCTATGATCCACTTCCGCTTCCATGGTTCCATCCGCTGACAGATCCACTCCCAGATATCTAAAACACTTCACTTCCTCCAGTTTTACTCCATTCAAATTCACCTCCCAATTGACTTGACCCTCAACCCTACTGTACCTAATATATATATATATATATATATATATATATATATATATATATATATATATATATATGTTGAGATGTATAGGTATGTATATGTGCGTGTGTGGACGTGTATGTATATACATGTGTATGTGGGTGGGTTGGGCCATCACCAAGGTGGCGCAAGGAAAACAGACGAAGAAATGGCCCAAACCACCTACATACACATATAGATACATAAACGCACATATACATACATATACATTTCAATGTATACATACAGAGACACATATATATATACACATGTAATATTCATACTTGCTGAATTCTCACTCCCATCGCCATCCCACCTCACATGAAATAGTATCCCACCCCCCTCCAGCAAGGTAGTGCCAGGAAAAAAGAAAAAAAAAAAAGGCCACATTCGTTCACACTGTCTCTAGCTGTCATGTTTAATGCACCAAAACCACAGCTCCCTTTCCAAATCCAGGCCCCACAAACCTTTCCATGTTTTACCCCAGACGTTTCACATACCCTGGTTCACTGCACCAAATCCCCTTTTCTGGGAGCTCCCTCAGCTCCAAGACTGCATTTCTTACAGCAACAGGGAAATGATGGCTATGTAATGGGAGGGTCAGTTTAGTAGTTAATGTACTAAAGTGTTTGAGCTGTTGATGAGTTTGTGGAAATATCCCTAAAAAATTTTAACAAGCAGATGATGGTACAGAGAGTTGTTCAGAAGCAAGTTTGCAGTCTTGTAGATTTAATTTTAGGAGTGCCTCAATGCTTGTTGAAGGATTTCCTCACTATGATAGGATGTGTAATGTGAATGTGAATGGCTGGCTCATTGTGAAAATCTGTAGTAAATGGTTATATCTATGAACCTTTGTGATTGAAATATGCCGTAGTGATGTTATAATGGATTGCATATGTGAAAGCATTCATGAACAAGTGTGGGAGCCTTGAATGGTAGAATGCCTTTGGTAATAGGAAATTCATTGAAATTCATTAATACTAAATGTTGCTAGTGTTATCAACAGGCTGTAATTTCTGATTATCATATTATGCAGAGCGATCTAAATTTGGTGATTCACTTAAACCTTCAATATATTATAGCTTTATTTCCTTATGTGTTAAAAATGGCTGTTTAGCTACGAGTTCCTATAAAAGCATAATATTAGATTGGTTTCAGGTTGCAGTTATTATATTATACTGGTAGAATCATTTAAACTGAATAATGCCTGTAATGCATACATTGTTGGTATTTTCAATTGTGTAATCCTCTTGTAATACATATTTTTATCCTACACTTACTTGTTTTCATGTCACCTTTTATTTCAATTAAAGTTTCAATTAAAGTTTTACAGTGCTTCAATTTCTCATATCCAATCCTGTATCCTAAAAGAAGTTTCGTAATTTATAATGGTGATGTACTTGAAATGTACTACAAGCTCACTAATAAAGATGAAAAGCTCTCCATTTTTTCATTGGAAAATTGATCGTAAATATGAAAAAGCAAAAGGAAAGAATCTACAGACATAAGTTGATTCTTTCCATTTAACTAAAAAGAATCAGATGAAGAGATATACATAAATGTTTTTGGAAAGGAAATCTCATTAATGATTCAATTACACACACATACACACATTTTTTTTCAAACTTGATCGTTTTTAGAAAGGAAATCTCATTAATCTGATTCACACACACACATTTATTTTCATACATGATCGGTGTTTCCCGGGCTACTGAGGTAGTGCCGGGAAACAAATGAAGAAGGCACATCCACTAACATACATGTATATATACATATATGCACATACACATATATACATACATACATTCCCAACACCATCCAACCCACAGGAAACAGCATAAATTCATGAAGCAAAAGAAAAAGATAACATACATCATATCCCAACACCTGATCACTGCCCCATATCAGCGAGGTAGCGCCAGGATACAGACAAAGAAGGGCCACATCTGCTCACACTCATTCTCTAGCTGTCATGTGTAATGCCCTGAAACTACAGCTTCCTATCCACATCCAGGCCCCACAGAGGTTTCATTGGTTTACCCCAGACATTACACATGCCAGTCCACTAACAACGTCAACCCCAGGATACCACGTCATTCCAATTCACTCTGTTCCTTGCATGCCTCTCCTGCTCAGCTTTGTTGCCTTCTGTACACCGTAGTTGTCTACCATACTTTATCAAAAGTAGCTTAAGTGATCGGCTTTCTAAGGAACTTAGGTCTTTTGTAGACAACTTGTTTAAATCCTTTAATGTTAATTTGGTCTTGAACTGAATCATAAATCTGGGGAATGTGGGTAAAGTTGGCAACAGAACTGTTTTACCTGCAGGATGTTCACATGATTTAATAGGTGTAGAGAGACAGAGATCTGAATATGGGAAAGTATTACGTCTTATTACAGGTTGGGATTGGTGGCCTAGCTGGTATCTGGGCAATTCTTTACTATCCCTAATAGGTTTCCTGGGAAAAAAAATCAGATTAAGTCTCCCTCACTTCTTTCATCCAATGGTTTGGCTTCTCTATACTACTGTCTAACCTATCTTTAACTTCTTCAAAGTTAAGGATATTGAATAACACCCTCATTTCCACCAGTTCTTCCTTGAGGTTAAACATCTTATCCTTAGCAACCTGCACACTACTGCCCAACTTTTCTGATTCCAGTAACCCTTCTCCATTACTCTATCTGAGCTGTCACCTAATATGAGCAAACCCCTTTTTAATCTAGGCCCTTTTACAGTGTAATATAAAGAGGATGTTGGTTGAGGATAAACATTTGTTGTGGGGAGCAAGTGTGAGACCAAGTAAATCCTCAAGCTTATTTAATATATTACACTTACCATAGAGGAAGGACACCCAAAATAAAGAAATTAAAAAAAATAGCTCCACCTGATAAACACTGATTGTGGAGTGGTGTGAAAACAAGTAAATCACTCTGATTTATCACAGAGAAGAACACTCATTATAAAGAAAATACTTATAAAAGTGAAGTGAAGTGTTTTAGATATCTGGGAGTGGATTTGGCAGCGGATGGAACCATGGAAGTGGAAGTGAATCATAGGGTGGGGGAGGGGGCGAAAATTCTGGGAGCCTTGAAGAATGTGTGGAAGTCGAGAACATTATCTCGGAAAGCAAAAATGGGTATGTTTGAAGGAATAGTGGTTCCAACAATGTTGTATGGTTGCGAGGCGTGGGCTATGGATAGAGTTGTGCGCAAGGAGGGTCGATGTGCTGGAAATGAGATGTTTGAGGACAATATGTGGTGTGAGGTGGTTTGATCGAATAAGTAATAATAAGGTAAGAGAGTTGTGTGGTAATAAAAAGAGTGTGGTTGAGAGAGCAGAAGAGGGTGTTTTGAAATTGTTTGGTCACATGGAGAGAATGAGTGAGGAAAGATTGACCAAGAGGTGGAGGGAACGAGAAGTGGGAGACCAAATTGGATGTGGAAAGATGGAGTGAAAAAGATTTTGAGTGATCGGGGCGTGAACATGCAG
Organism: Panulirus ornatus; assembly: GCF_036320965.1. Classification (NCBI taxonomy): domain Eukaryota; kingdom Metazoa; phylum Arthropoda; class Malacostraca; order Decapoda; family Palinuridae; genus Panulirus; species Panulirus ornatus. The sequence continues at coordinate 6,682,830 of NC_092265.1, forward strand.
GAGGGTGAAAGGCGTGCAAGGAATAGAGTGAATTGGAACGATGTGGTATACCGGGGTCGACGTGCTGTCAATGGATTGAACCAGGGCATGTGAAGCGTCTGGGGTAAACCATGGAAAGTCCTGTGGGGCCTGGATGTGGAAAAGGAGCTGTGGTTTCGGTGCATTATTACATGACAGCTAGAGACTTGAGTGTGAATGAATAGGGCCTTTGTTGTCTTTTCCAAGCGCTACCTCGCACACATGAAGGGGGAGAGGGTTGTTATTTCATGTGTGGCGAGGTGGCGATGGGAATGAATAAAGGCAGACAGTATGAATTATGTACATGTGTATATATGTATATGTCTGTGTGTGTGTATATATATGTATACGTTGAGATGTATAGGTATGTATATTTGCGTGTGTGGATGTGTATGTATATACATGTGTATGTGGGTGGGTCGGGCCATTCTTTCGTCTGTTTCTTTGCGCTACCTCGGTAACGCGGGAGACAGCAGCAAAAAAAAAAAAAAAAAAAAAAAAAAAAAAATAAATAAAAAATAAAAAAAAAGGTCAACACCTGAATGAGCGTCCTATAAATTGGTACAAAAACTTTAATGATGAAAACTTTTATACACAAACTTAAGTCCAAGATATAAGTGATTCAAACATTTATAAAAAAAATCAATATATCCAGTTGCTAAGATGGCTCCTCCCCCATCAAAAAATAGATATATAAGAAACTGACATAATATAATGATATGAAAAAATAGAAGACAAGATTAGTGTTAAAACTTACTTGAAAGTAAATAAATATTAGTCACCAAAGCATGAGTTAGAACAGGCTCTTCCTATAAAAATTTTACCAACCAAGACTTAGTGCCATAACTTAACATTAATCGAACCTTAGATTTATGAGAAATCTTTTCAACATCTTGGCTTTGTTTTGGAAAAATACAGTCCATTTACCAACTGGCACACATGTTCCAACTCCTGCTTTGAATGATTTGCTGAAGCATTTACAAGCCACATTCATGTCATTTTCATTAACCATAACATCCTAGACTTGCCTGTTCAGAGCAATACAAAGATCAATCAAATCTGCAAGTAAAAAACCTATTTTTTTTCCCAAGATTTTCATGATGACCAAAATTACATGGTGTTAAAAGTTACATCTACAGTAATATGAAGTGGAATGGCATGGAATCATAATGACAGTGGACAGATTCAACGGTGATCTAGATCTAGATCAGTCAGTGAATAAAAGGAGAAATCCCCCATATGGTTCATTTGAATTGGATATCAGTTGTTAATGCAACATAATTCAAATACCAACAAATTAACACAAACTAAGAAATTAAAGTACTCATAAAAGGACCCTCCTTAATTGTGTTTGCTCTCTTAATGCTGAAAAAAGATTAGGGGTAATATTAACACAGATTGGTCACATCCTCCATTATGGCCCATGCAATAGAATAAATTCTGCATCACTTGCCTATGCTATTTCCACATGATATTCACTCTCCATATCAATAAAATCAACTGAAAAACAACAGAAACTAAATGCCCTTAGAACACTGTCACCCGATTTGGACAAGAATTCCTCAATATTCTCTACAAACAATTCATCACCTGCTCCACTTGAAACTGCTTCACCTGCTTGGTCATACAATCTCAAATGCGAATACAATAAAGCTGCAAGCACAAAATAATCCGTTCAGATGTCTGTGAACAACCACACCTTCACACTGAAAAAATGACCCTCCCATTGCAGTCCTAGCTCAACATGCTTGACACTAAATTTTATGCAACAGCACAAAACCCCTCTCCTGAGTCACTTTAACAACTAACCACCAACCCCAATCAGAAAAACCCCTGCCTCACACTTCAGTAACCTATATTCACTTATCCACACACCTCCAATAAAAATAGATAAAACACATAAACAGTGAAATGATTCAGTCTTAACCTCCAATCCAGCACACATTCCCTTCATCGAAGACCAAAGTTTCCCCCAAACATGAACCCACTCTCTCCCGTCCATGTTCTAGATATTAACCATCACTACAAACATCACTTCCATATACCCCAAGACCCTTCATCCACAATATGCTACCGTCATAAAGAAGATGCTAAGCACTTACCATTCAATTGTCCTGCACTCTCAGCACATAAACGAAAAATCCCAACAATACGCCCGGCCGACGTCCTGTAGGAGCTTCGTATAAACGTGAATCCTGGACAAGAAAATAAAGTACGTAAGTAATTCTAATGAGACTATACAACTGCTGCTAGCTATAGGCAATATTATTCTATTTGAAGAAACACAGTAACATGACTTTGCAGATAAAATTACGTTTGGTTCACTGGTCACAAGTACAAATAACTGAAAATAGTTAAAGGCACGCATCTAAATTTTCCTTCGAGGGTCTAAAAGAGTAAGAATTGTAAAAATGCTATGTATCATCGTTACTATTAAGTTTACTATACACTGTGTAGCTCAAGAATAGATAGTTAGGGAGGAGGAGGGAGAAATCGCTCCCTGCATTTCCATGCACCCCTTTTAGACACTCTTGGGTGATCTGACATCTTGACCTCAAAGGAATTAGTAAGATGACTTACCTGTACCTTTGGTCAGCCTCAAATGACCAGTCCTCAAACTTATTGGGGACTTGAGTTGCATGGGCAAGTAACAGGGACGCCGTAGCTGACAAATATCGTGTAGACCATCTTAGTTATCTTGACAGAACTTAAGCCTCGGGTATTCAATCTGCCGGAATTAACAGATTATTTAAAAAACTACCAATATATTAGAAATCTCGGACAGTATATGTGTAATGGTGGTGACAAAACTAAACATACGCATACCAAGGAAAAATTCTGACATTTGGAAATCTACAAGAACACTACTGTTCTGTGGCATATGAGGAAAAAAGGCATTAAGAATACAATTCAACCTCATCGATATTGAAAATAACAACTCCTTAGACATATTTCTACCAATCTTGCTTCAAAAATATATGCAAGGCTACAAAATAAAACAATAACCCAGAGATACCAAAAAAAAGGTAATTTTTCACCACTTTTTGCTGTGAAAAAGATTCCATTTTCCCAAAACTATGTACCACATTGCTCATACGAAGAAGGTACAGTAGACACCACGCAAAACTATGTACCTTCTGCTTGATGAGCATACCACCAGTAAATGCCCAAATTTACCACCTAAAATTCTAAGCAATACATATCAAAATAATTAGGCCGATATGCCAAGAGTGATAAACCAAGCAGCTACTGCTCAGTGAAATACTACAATTTATGAATACCGATATCATGAAAAATATCGCAAAACACAAAGCTTTGCGTCTGAAAATTTTAAATGAAACTAAATGCCTCAGACACGAAGAAAGCAGAAGCAGTGGTTGGAAGGATTTTAAGAGAAAGTTTTAGCATGATTGCTTCTTAGTTGAGGCTCTTTCGCTCCGCACTGAAACTAGCTTTGGGAAATGGTTATTTATCCTCTAGGAACTTTTTGTAGTTCGCTGTCATGACAAAAGTACCTAAGAAGCATGATTTGCAGCAGTAACATTAAATAAGATATGAGTTATGTATATACGCGAAATTCTGAGGTTAACTGATAACAGAAGTAAGTCATACTGTTGAAAAATGATTGGCGTATTTCCACTAGATTTCAGAATCAAAGTTTATCTTGACTGCTAGGGAGACTGGGTGAAGTTTTCGACGGTTTGTAGATTTTTTCTGCGAGTGTATTACCTACTTCAATTAACCCCACATTTTCCTGTTTACTACTGGTCTTAGTATCGTTCAGAATATAATGCTCTAAGTCATGCTCCAAAGTTATTTCTGTATTCACAATAAACTATATACAGTTCCTAAAACGTAAATACTCATCTTCTAAAGGTTACTTTCCATACAGAGTTAAAATAGACTTGACCCTCTTTGGTAAGAAACTTCACATGTATGCTTTAGTAAGAATTAAGTAAATAAGGGCATACGTTATATATACATATACATATATATATATATATATATATATATATATATATATAGCTAATACTGATCTTATATAATTATCTTCTTAATACCTTCTAATTACAATACCGACTTTCATTCCATATCAAGGGGCGCTTACGTTACCCATATTTCGCCATGGGTGTAAAATGAAAAATTAGAGTTTAGTCCGACATCAATACCAGTCCTGGATACTGATTTTTTTTTTCTGGGTTAATGTATTTACAGAATTCAGTAAGAGATCGGTGCAAGAACTGTACGTCTTATTAAGGGTTATGAATGCCAAGAAAAATTCGGTGCTGCTTAATTAAAGCTGATCAAACACGAAAAAAAGAAAAATGGAATCTTTGAAAGCCTCACCTACGCTCACTTAATGGTCGACATGTAGTAGCAGAACTGTAGTATTAAATTGGTTTGCGTTGAGATCGCATAGCTGCTTGGTCTTTGACAATTTGACGGCATTTTTGCGCGTTGCTCAATCATGAATAATTTCTTATATGTTTCGACTAGGATATTAAATGTAATGATAAATCTCGACTGCTAAAACTAAGTGAAATTATGGAGGTTCTGATTTTCTACTTTAAGTAACCCCAAACCTTCCCTAATATACACATCTCTCACTACTATCGCTACACTAAATATAATCATAAGTTATAATGCTCCAAATCATGTTCCAACACTCACTGTACTTTCAAAACATTAAAAACTACTATCGTACACATAATAACTCAATAATTAAAACTATTATTGATGAAGAGCAACACTAGACTATTACCCCACCCCATATAAAAAAAAAAATGAATGCCGTTATTATTCATTGCCTGAGACCATATATGAATTTGAACTCCCCACCATTTAGCACTCCTAAGTTATGGCAATCACAAAAATATTTTGTCCTAGCGAGTATGCAACTGTGTGCAAATACTTGCCCTACAAAATCTAATAATTTCACCTCTACAAAATATTATTTTGAGTTATCGAGTTAACATGATGGTGTCCTCAGACACAGGAAGGTGTGACAAAATAGTCCCACAAACAGCCTGGTAGTGAAAGGACATATATTTACAATATTTACTGTTTCATTATAACCTGCGACACTTTTAATCTATTCTTAATCTTTGCATATGCTTTTAGAGCTAAATATTCCAACATTCTATAGGAAAAGAATTGGTAAAATTCAGTCATTGCCAAGGCTACGTTACAATGTTGAATTAAATAATTTTCGTTTTCCTAATCTCATCTCAAAACTTAGTCAGGGGGCTTTCAAGAACAAGGACAATGAAGTTAGATAAATGAAAAGTTACTATACAGCATCGAAACCCATAATCAAGACCTCAAAATCCTGTCAGTTTCACTAGATAACCTGTTATTCCAGACTTAGAAAATACCTGTTGATAAATATTTCACTCCTGGATACACTCGCTTAACCCATTATTTGACGCATTTCAATACTGATTCCATCAATGGCTCTATGTTATTTTCTATGCAGCCAGTGAGGACTTAAATCTACACTAACTGGCCACAAAAAACTACTGAAAATGGCATTATACCCAATTAAGAAGTCTAAATGACACAATTTCATACAGGCGTACACAAGCTAAGTCAAGGTGACATTAGCAGTATCGTCCATTTAAAAAACAACACATTATCAGCAGACAACTCTGAATGCAGCAGCTGTCCATTGTCAATATCGGAAATAGGCTTGCACCTCATACATGATACTATGGTCAGTCCAAAAACTGAAAAGATGTTGCACACACGATAATAAAGTACCTACCGCTTTACACTTTCCATTTCATAAACGTAGTCGAAATCCGGTGGTGCTCCACATCGGTGTAACCCGAAATTCAAATTAACTGTTCACTCAAATGATTCCTGAATACACTTGGAAGTACGTCGACGGGTCAAGAGTAAGATACATACACACTGCGAAATGTACTGCAGTAAATCAGTAATATTCCACCGTAAATCACAGCTTTCTATAACCATAACACTGAAGACCCTTGCTCTGGTCTAATCACACTCACCATAATATCAAGACAGAAGAGTAACTCGTGATCCAGTATACATGACATTTTCATCAGTAGTAAGATTTTCTGATCATAGATGGCACTCTTCCTGCAGACTATGTCGTCTGTACTTCACTTACCATTTATTGCCATTGCTCTTAGAAGAGTATTGCAGATTCTGTACCCATAGGATTAAATCAATTTCAGGTTTCGTGAATTTCTGTTTACCGAAGACTTCATATACCCATAATCATACAGAATAGAGTTAGCCTGGGAGCGAAAGTGCTGGTGAGTTTGTCGATGCAAAAAAAGTTGTATGTATCTCTGGCGTCCCGAGAAGAGAAATGGGACTCGTAAGTCCACAACCTGTGAATTAGATGTATCATAACCTCACACCATTACGGTCTGAATTTAAGAGGGACTGATTAATGCTTGATAAACGACGGGTGAGCAGTGTAAATAATAAATCAGCGTTGCTAACTACTTACATGTTCATTACTCTTGAACTGTCTGACGAACCTAGTAGTCTACCATGTGGAACTTGAGCAGGCCAGAGCATACCCGACAGATGTAGTATATTGAGCAGCTAATCTTTGATGGATCATATGCTATAACTACTATATAGAGGATATGTCAAAGAGCACAAAATATATGCGTAGTGGCATCAACATAGACCGTATACCGATGTCATAGACCACCAAAAAGAAGTTTTAAAAATCGCTTCACACCCAGTTATATGGCAGGCAATGAGGATGCCTTGTTGAACCATACATAAAATGCAAGGTATTTTTTTTTTTGGTGTGGAACAATAAGTATATGAATATCATTTAACACTTGTTATATGTGTTCCATAAAGAGAGATGGGTGTATCACGGACGAAATGAATATCATAGTTCCGTAAACGCAATCGGAAATTTCTTCCATAAACATTTGCTTGAGCTCAGTAAGGAAAGGTTACGGGAGAATGTGTATCCCAATCACAGCAATGTTAATTATGACTTTTAACCGACTGGTGGTGGGCTAAACGTACGGAACAATATCCACTGGTTTAAAGAAAATCATTTACACAAATGGTTTGGTAGCATTAGAAGGTGCATATGTCTTATAACCCGGTAATTTTTAGAGGGGATATTAACAAAATTGACTTCTTCAGACCATACCAACTTTAATATTGATACCGTAATACCCTCGAAAACGTGATAGTCTATCAAAACGATATCATACTACGTGAAAGAAAATTCGTTGGAGATTATGTAAACATTTTCAATTGAAGTGAGTTGATCGTGCTTGTCATTCTACCTCCATTAAGTCACCCAATGCCGATTATTTATCAAGTTTTGGAAAGTTGTTGATTTCCAATTACCATATAATAATAGATTATATCATCTATTTTGTTAGAGTTTTCTCTAAAAATTCACAATAATCTTTTCATTTTTCTTATGACTCGCTCCTCGACACTGAAGTTATTTCAAAGATTACTTTTCATTTTTCTTATGACTCGCTTCTCGACACTGAAGTTATTTCAAAGATTATAAGACATAATCTTGTTATCAATGATTTCTTTTTCACCATCACAGCTTCTGTTTGTGGCTTTCACTGTTTGCTCCCGCGCTTCATAGTGAAGATTGGTGAAAAAAAATTATCCGTTGGATCTTCTGGTATCATCAAAGGAAAGAATCAAACACCACAAATTAGTTCTTTCAATTATATTATCTCAAAAATAGGAAAAGTGGGAACAGCAGATGAGACAGGCGATTATAAGACCTCCTGTCGGGGCCGTTTTAAGACCTGCATGGGTCTTCATGGGGCCTCCGGGAGAGGTCTGTATAGGACCTCCTTAAGGGGTCTTTACAGGACCTACTGGAGGGGTCTTCATAAGACCTCCTGGAGGGATCTTCACACGACCTTCCTAGAGAGATCTTTAGAGGACCTCCTGAAGAGGTCTTCAGAGGGCCTCCTGAAAGGGCCTTTCTAAGACCCTCCTGACGGGCCAGTTACATCTACAAAATGACTCTGATATCACAAGTGTGGACAACCCGAAGGGACAAAGGTGTAAGGAAGTGTATGGGAGGGATGTGGGGGTAGGAAGCAGGGTGTACAGGGGAAAGTGGTTATGGGAAATTGGGAAACATACGTTGAAAGGAATTGTTGGGGTAATAGTTTTTGTATATGCACAAAATTTAATATATATATATATATATATATATATATATATATATATATATATATATATATATATATATATATATATATATATATGAATGACTGACCTTTCTACATGTATTCTCTCTGCAAACTTTTTTTTGTTTATCCTAAAAGTGCACTAAAGTTCTTTTGCAGGTCCAATGGTTGTGAGATCAGTGACATTTTCAATTTATCCAAATCCATGAAAAAATAAGTTACCTTTTAATATACTACGTGAGTGAACCCTTATTTAGAAAGGAGCCCATACAGGCTAGGCATTATTTCAAAAAACATTTCCTTCATTGTAAGATGAATAACATAACGCGTTTCCATGACAACAAGAGAAATTTTATTCAACATGTAGGCGTTAACAATTACATGAACACTTATACACACATTATGATGACTCGGTATGACTCAATACACCAAAAAAGAAACCAGGTTCTCCCCTTTTGAAATCTCAGATGATATGACGTCATTAAGACACTTGGACCGTTCAGATGCGGAAAAAAGTAGTATACATAGTCGGGCACTTAGGCTGAAAATCCATTATTCATTTTGTTTAAAACTCTGAGGATACTCAGCCTTATCAAAAACTTTATAGAGGTTATTATCCTCTGACACCCAACTAGAAACAAATGTAGACAGACAAACAGACGCTGCCACCCACACAGCGAACGTAGCACAAAAATGGCGGTGAAAATAACTTCTTTTAAAAAATTCTTAGCTTGACCACTTTCGTGTCACGAACTATATACAATCAATATCGAGGTTGGACAGAAAAATAAATTACTTTACTCACATACATATGATCTGAAGACAATGATTATGCTCAACGCGACAGGACCATGTATGTCTGAAGCATCTCCAACTAGAATTATTCTATATATTATACTATTATTCTTAAAAACAGATGGTAACCCACATGTAAGGCTAGAATAGGTTCTGCTTGACTGGTAACATTGTCGGTACGGGCACAGACCAGCCACACGCTGCCGAGAACTAACATCCAAATTACCAAATCAATTTACTAGAACTTCATCATGAATCACGTCTGATAATATACCAAAAAGGAAATAAGAAGGTGCATTTATGATCAAAAGTAATTACAAAAGTCGGCTTTTGAGTGGCTGGGCTGTGCGAATGCCACATTCATTGTAACGATCGGTGCCTGTAATATATATATATATTTACTATATATTTATTTATATATATATTTATAGAACAAAGATAACTCTATAAGCGGACGTCACAAAAAGGTGTGGCCAAGTAGAGACGGCAGTAGAAAATATGGATACTTGCACAGGATCGTTTCAATGATATGGCAACCGCAATTCACAGGGAAGAGAGAAATGGGTTACGGACACCCGCCTTTGTATGTTTGCTAGGCCAGTAGTCTGTCTGTAGTATACATGCTCTTTCCTAAGATTACTGAAAAAAGCACCAATATATATATTTTTTTTTTCATCTTCACATTCACAGTGCTAATCATCACAAATAAATACAACTTAACTTCAGACACTCGACAAACTTTTGATCCGAATCTGGCCAAAGCAGTTAGGAGGCGCGGGACTACAAACCTTCTCTCTTCCAGGTTATTGCTACAAAGAAGCTGAAGGCAAAAAATATATACTATACACACGAGTTCAGATGACCTCAGTACCTTTCCAATACCTTACTACTGGTAAAATTGTCATGGATTGCAAACCTATCACTCCCTCAAGGCGAGACTTCACCATATCGTGAACAAACACTTGTACTGGAAGAACGACCACGGCCGAACTTCGTTAACTCGTTACAGGCCATCTGCCCGTGTGTGCAGGTATGTGTTGTGAAAACAGTTTGTGATGAAACATCAAAATGCTACCACAGACGTAAATTAGGCATAAACTGAAGAATAAATCTTGGATTGTCATTCAAAAACAATTATACAACAAGAGATCTTATTGGACACCAATATCTTTGGAATTCCGTTTTTACTTGGGGATTCATTATACTTTCTTTGGACATGTAGATAGGTATCGTTTTCACTAGTTTGTCGTGTTGTTTGGCTAGAGGCGTTGTGGAATCATATATGTATATATGACTTAATCTCGTACTGTTCATCTATGGAAACTAGTGATGGGAGTGAACGTAAGACAGAAGACGTGGGGAGAGGGACCCTGGCCCACCACACCTTTTGGTCGCCCTTAGTGGATTTGTTCGACAGTGACCTGTGGTGTGCAGACGACCAGTAGCAGCTCACATCTCGTGAGCCCGGGGCGCCCTCCCCTCGGGTGGATTGGATTCAGTGGACGTTACGTTGAAGAAATTGTAAACACTGAATATATGACACGAAATGACACATAATACTGACTAAAACATAATAGGCAAAACAGTGACCAGACAACGTTAAAACTGGGACACCATATAGGCTTGCAGCCGTAACGACAATAAACTCTCTTTAGCAGGGTTACAGACGGGCGCCGCGTTCTGTCTACAGGTACTCAAAAACTTCCACAGGAAAAAATTAGTTCTAGCAGCACATTGGGGGGAACTTGAAACCCTTGCATGTAACTCCCAGCTAGACCAAAAAAAGCGTTAGTAAGTTACTCTAGAGTATTATCACCGGGGCAAGACAGTCAACGGAGACGACATGCAGCAGCAGCGTATTGTAAACAAAACTCGGCAACCATTGCCCCCTAGAGGAGTTTGCATCCATCCTAGGGTTACTTCTTACAGTCTTCTTGCTGAAGAATGGTTTTGACCATAGAGGATGCAGGTAAAAAGGGCAGTCCAAGTAACCGTGCAGATTGGTTAGTAATAGTAATGCGAACTAAAACTATCGTCTACTTTTCCTGATGGAATGCTACGATGGCAGCACCATTGAAGGTTAGGGCTAACGAGTTGTACGCGGGATTTCCAGTATAAAAAATATCAATCCATGACACCCTAATCATATACATTATATTCCTTACAAACTTGCAACAGAAACCACTTGACTAAGTAGCATTACGGAGGCAAGAGAGACGACCACAGCAGCACAAGGTTTATGGGTACGTAAGCTGGACTTACGTGCCATAATGTTGCCAGTAACCAAAGAACTCGTTTATCAATTCTTTATCATGTTGTTACTTCTGCTCACGGTTGCTAGGACTGGTCCTTGTCATGATGCGTATCCTACACTAACTGTATAATACGCCTTGCTGCGACTCGGAGTGTATATCAGTATTTATCTACAAGGTTTTGTACAATTACCTATGCACAAGGTAAGGCCGAAAATATTGTATTTCAGACTATCCTAGGTTTGACTTAAAAGTAATTACAAAAATACGTAATCAAGCTTTACTGAGCTCAAAGTATAAACAATATTCTCATTACTCATCCTTCAAAATCTTTTTTTTTTTTTCCAGTAAATCACAGAATGACTAGTTTGTCAAGGCGTTCCGCCTATGTGACAAGTCTGACAAGCGCACACCACCGAGCGTTCTCTCGTACTCGCCTGGTGCCTCGTGTCCTTCATCCAACCAGCTTATACCGATTATTAAAAAATAACACTGCTTTTTTATACTTTAGTAAAGTCTGTAAATAAACTATGTGTGTGTGCATGCGCTGCCCCTTCATTATAACGTGCCAGCTTTAAAAACAAAGCACTTCTAGGCAGTTTCAACGTGTGTCACTCATCGAGGGAGAGACAACTTGGGGAGTAGGTCCTGTGTTCCTGGTTGGGGTTTCTTGCTGAGAAACACCCAATATACATGGGGCTAGATTTGGTATCTGGGCGTGTGGGCAGAGGTGGCTCCTGGCGGGAGGACGAGGTCTTGGAATCGGGGGTCAGAGACGACTGATGGGGCCACCAACTGCACCCGTGTTAGAGGGCCACGGCTCGAGGGCAGCCGAGGCCCTACATCTTCATCTGGAGGTCGACCATGGAGGTGCAGCGACAGAGAGGAAGCTTCGTGAGCCCATGGCAGTAAAGTGAAGACTCGGTAGTTTCTTATGAATTCAGAAGGGAAGGCTCGAGACGAACATGTTCTCTATGAGTTGAGGGGCAGGGACCAGATCCTCCAACTTGAGGTAGAAGATCCGCTGAAGTCCTTGTACGGAGAGGGACCGCAGCTCAGGCAGCTTGCCCAGGATGCGAGAGAAGTAGTGGGGCTTTTTCTGCGCTTCCGCGTTGTAAGGTGACATGGTCTCTAAGGGAACTTATGATCTTCATTTGTAGCTGTTCCACCTTCTTGGTGTCCTTAAGTCCGTGTCGCTCTGCGGATGCAAGTCGAACGTCAGTGATCGAAGAGGACAGGGAATTTGGTGTGGAGACATGGATACAACATACACGTAACTGAATAGGAATGTCAGCATAAATATGTGTAAACATTTAGGCCTTAACATCTTTTAGTACACATGTAAATGCATGTTCACAAATATCTATTTACAAGCATGTATCTCAACAAACACAAGACACTCTACTGAGTACACCCACCTGTAATGATTGTCAGGGCTGAGAGACAAGCAAATGCAGAAATATCCAATTCCATTGCTTTTAGTGAGGCCGAGAAGTCGAGGATGCCCTGTAACCATTCCCCGAAGGACCGTTCGCACTGAGTACGATGCAACACTCGGCCGTTGTCGAATACGAACTTTGTCTCGTCTGGGTTGCTCCTGGAAGAGGGATAAGACCACATTAGTCCCCAAGAAATTCCTCTTTATTACTGATATGTGATTCTATGTGTATATAAATTTCATGACATGAGAAATACGCATGCATAAGTTTGAGGTAGCTACTTACACAAGTCTGTATGCGACTCTTAAGACAAAGAGTTCAAGGGATGCTGACTGGAACAGAAGGTCTTGATCTTCGCGGGCCAGGTCGTGGTAACCCGGAATCTTCTCCGCGAAGTGTCGGATGACGTCGATGCTGGAGGTGAGGAGGGAGTAGAACTGCTGGATTCTCTCTGCCTCCGTGGAAGGCGATTCCGCGCCGTTGGAAGGTTCTCTGTACTGTGAATAGTCGAGGTTTGACACGTCTGGAGTGGTGTCGACGTGAGCCCTCACCAAGGCTGTGATGAGTGACACTGGTGGTGACGGGGGAGACTCCTGTGGGCTCTTGGGCTTACTTGGCAAGCGACCTCGCCGACCTTTCAAGCTGTCAGTCCTGACTACTTCCTTCACCATACCTACAACCAGACACTTCTGGAAACGGCAGAACTGACACCGATTACGTCGTCGTTTGTCAACAGGACAGTTCTTGTCGGCAAGACACACATACTTAGCATTTTTCTGGACGGTACGTTTAAAGAATCCTTTGCAGCCCTCACAAGTGCGGACACCGTAGTGCTGGCATGCAGCAGTGTCTCCACACACTGCACACAGTTGCGCTGGTGACTGTGGCTTCTGCTCCGACACCGGGCGGGCGGTGGACATAGGGGGAGCGTGAAGTCGCATTAGAGCAGGGTCAATATGTTCGCCGGCTCCTTTGCGGCCAAGGAAAGACACAGGTGGTGTGCTGGAGGTGGAGGCTGCCGCCATCTCGGTGTAGTGGTGGGATGTTGAAGGACGAAGATACTGTTCGGGGTGCAGGGGCTGCAGAGGGTCGTAGGTGGCCGCAGCGGGATAGAACTCACCGCCGAAGGCCTTGGAGGGACCGCTGTACCCATGGCTGACGGGCACTGAGGGGCTGGGGTATGGCGCAGGTCGAGCATACACTTGTGACGCGTGGGTATATGCCTCAAAAGACGGTGTTGGTTGTTGTTGCTGTTGTTGAGGAAGTTGCGGCTGCTGTTGTAGCTGTGGCTGTTGTTGCTGGTGCTGCGGGGAAGCATGAGCGAAGGCTTGGTGAGCTGGTGGGGGCTGCGGGTATTCTGCAGGTCTCCCTTCGTCTGTCTTAAAGGTGAAAACTTCACTGGAGCCCAGCGGTCTGTATCTCGGTGAGTATGTTTCCTGGAAGCTGGGTAGAGCTGCGGCTCCACCTGCTGTCGTTGATACGGGCGTGGAGGCCGCTTGGCCCGGGGAGCCTGGCGGCGGTGTTCCCGAAGGTGGGTGAGTAATGACAGGCTTTAGGTCCTCTAGTGGCGGCGCAGCCAGTAGGTAGTCAGCCTGGAAGACTTCATTGAATGGGGTTTCACTACTACCTTCGCCATAGCTGGGCGCAGGCGTCGCTGTAAACGCTGATCCTAACTTAAATTCATCGCTGGTCGTCCCACTGAGGGAGTCGTCGCCGAAGGAGGTGGTGAGGCCGTACGATGCCGACAGAGCCTCAGCCACACTCGGGTGGAGGAGCGACTGCTGTGGACAGAGAAGAAGTATATTAGCACTGGGCTGGTACACCCCTAAACACACGCCTACACAGATCATGCGAAAACATGCAATGACATCAAGAGAAAAAGAGAAGAGAATAAAGAGGGTGCGAGCAAGAGCAGACATCAGCATACTAATATGCGGCAGCAGCAGCAGTAGCAGCAGCAGCTGTCATGCAGTGTGCGGTTGCGGCATGAGGAAACCTCAGCAGCCACGGGCGTAACACGCGGCGCTGCGGCTGGTCGCCACCTACACTGTGCCGCAGGACAGTGGGTGCGGGCGTGGGTGGTGCGTACCGGCTCTGGCGACGCGGCAACGCTGCTGCTGCCCTCTGGACGGTCCTCCGAGCTGACCAGGCTGGCCGTCACGGGCGGGGTGGGCGCTTCAGTGGTCAGAAGGACGGGCGTGACGGAGATGGGCGTGGAGCAGACTGAGGGCGGAAGGGCTGGGACCACCACGAGAGCCTGGGAGGTGGAGATGCTGAGGTTGACGGGGAGGAGCGTGGCCAGCGAATGCGGCGGCGAGGGCGACCTACTGGGTGGCTTGTCCTCCATGTCGTGGTGTGGCGAGCTGTTGCCGCGGTACTCCAGTTCTCGCCCCATCAGTGCCGGCCTGCACTTGCTGCGGCACACCCACGGCACTGATACAGGTGGGCGTGGGGCGGGGGCGTGGCGGCGGTGGGCGGTGAGCGAGACGCCCTCGCCACGCCCACAGTCTCGGCCACGCGGTAAACTGCTGGATCAACACTCCGCTGCGACGCCCCACTTCAAAAGGATTATTGATATATGTTGTTGTGGACATGGGTTAAGCAGTGAGCCAATAGTTATCTCTAATGTATCAAGCTGGGTTTTCTCGTGTTCTCCCTTACAAAGAATATGAAATATATCTATATATTTCTGAGTATGAATATCAAAATATCTCTACTTTAATCTTAAGTGCTTACTTCAAAATCACAAACTGCTCACTACATTCTTTTTTGTGTGTGAAAGTGATTCAAAAAATATATTCTTGAAACTTTTTTTTTTTTAAGTGGAAAAAAAAAAATGGTGAATCATACTTCTCTCACAATATCTTTCACTGAAAAGTAAAAACACGAAAGTCAACTGAGGGCAGAGAAGCTTTCTGTGGTGCGAGGTGAAGAACTGATGATGTAGGTGCCGGTACTACTGCTGCTGAGTACGACCTCTGCTCTGCCGGCCAGCAGATACCCAGTGGGCCAGCCAGCCGCTCACGGCCGCGTGGAAAGTCCAACCCTAGGTCAGTCAGTCTCTCTCTCTCTCTCTCTCTCTCTCTCTCTCTCTCTCTCTCTCCTCCGTCATACTGACCTCAAATACTCCTCTCTCTCTCTCTCTCTCTCTCTCCTTCCTTTCATGCCCTAAAACTTGTCTGACTCTTTCCGTCTTCCATTCAAACGATTTCCTTCTCTCTCTATTTCACAATACTTTTCATCATCTCTTATATTTTTCTCTCCTCATTTTTTTTTTTCTTACCTTCAGTCTCTCCGTGTCTTTTCCTCTTTTAATTTCACTTCCAACTCTTTTTTTCCTTATATCTCTATCTCATTTTCTCTATTTACTTCTGTTTCTCCCACTCTTTCCCTCTCTCTCTCTCTCTCTCTCTCTCTCTCTCTCTCTCTCTCTCTCTCTCTCTCTCGTGGAGAGCACTACTACTCGCTGGCTCTGCCACACAGAAACTCTCATCTCACTCACTCCTCCCTGTTGGGGAGCCAGCTAAACCATCCTCACGTTGTCAGCTCCGTCGTCACAACTCAAAACACTACAGGATCAGCTAGCCATGCACCGGACTAGGGAACATGAACAGAAAATAAAAGGAAATAAAAGAAATGAAAAATATATAGAAGAGTGGGAGGTACAGCACAAGAATCATGGTACAGCAACAAAAAGGATAATAATCATGATAATCATAGCTTATGGTAAACCGTACACATGATGGTGGTGGTGGTGGCTGGTGAAGGGTAAAGCAAAACTAACGTGAATAATGTGAATGTGCCAACCAAATGCAGGTACAAGATGATGATGTGCACACAAACACACACGCGCGGGCACGCCCCTCACGCACACGCACACCCACCTAAACACCAGTTAAGCGGGAGCACAGGCGCAAGCACTACAGGGGAAGGTAAAGGATACAAGCACACTGGTGAGAAGGAGGGAGGGGCGGGCTCGATGGATGTCAAGGTTACGCTATACACAAGACCTCTCATATAAAGTGACTCATAACTGTGAAGTTTGATACTCCAAGACTTGACTCAGTACTTCGAATCCTTTGGACAAAGCATCAAATGAATGACAACAGAGGATTCGAAGTTTCTAACTGGGTGTGGAGGGCGGTGGGTGGGTGGGTGGGAGAGGATGCGGGCTTGGGATACGGGGAGGAGGAAGGGGGGGTGAGGTCCTTGGCTCTGTCCCCCTTCCCCCCTCCCGGGCAGCAGCCGGGGGAAGAGGCCTTCAAGGCTTAGCGTGCATGTCTGTAACTCGTGGCAGGAAATTAATAACGGATATATGATCAGGCAAATCAATGAAGAAATATCTCTTATAATTCCTAACTATTCTCGTAGATTATCTACCCAGGAGAGCAATCTGGCCTTTCTACCATCTACACTATCTATTCCTCATAATCAATAGCCTCACTATCTTCTACAAATAACGCCGCAATCTAATCTACTTTACTAAGCTGCCAGGAATGGCGTATCTGCTCCTTATTTCCCCTGTTGTCCTCTCCTCTAACAGTATATCACTTCAGTTCAAGATCACAGATCATCTCTACTGATATATGAGTACTTCTAGCACCGAATATCAAGTGATGACTATATGTAACTCTACCCCATTGGTACTACAAAGTACCTATTTTGTAATTATCATTATATATATCATGAATATATGATATATTGATAAATGGAGAAACAGATGTGGGAGCTCCCTTTCCTTCGATCCAAACACTGAGACTATGATATACGGTCATCCGGGACTCTAAGATAAATGGGGATAATAGGCTGTGACTTCGTCAGCCAGCGAGACGATGCTATGACGTCAAGACGTATCGCTCTGGACGGCTCTTCTGGCCAGTCCTGGTAGACTATTTGCGACCGGACGGAGGACGAGGATTATCTTACCTTTCGTGCTGACGAAAGGCGTGTCGGTTCGATATCAACACGTAAGATGTATGTAAAATACTCGACGCAATAGGAAGAGGTGCGTGGGTACTGTGCGGTTGGATGTAGGAGGCTGAGTAGATGAACGGGAGGAAAAAAAAAAAAGGGAGTGTATGGTCGAAACGATTCGCAGTATTGAGGGATGTGGCATCGGGGAAAAATACGTCGGAGTCGATAATGGTACACATGAAGTCGCTGATTTATGCAGAGGAATATGTTTAGGGGACGTGGGTATCATGAGGGTATAAGAGGGATCGCAGGCGTGGGCAATGAGGCGATTTCAGAGGCGTGGTGGGGAGGCGACTGGGTGGATCTCTCTCTCTCTCTCTCTCTCTCTCTCTCTCTCTCTCTCTCTCTCTCTCTCTCTCTCTCTCTCTCTCTCTCCGGCTCACGACAACGTCCACTTTTTCTCCCGGGTCAGCCTTGCCATGCCTGCTCACCCGCCCCCAGTAATTGGCAGACGTTGGCTGCAAGCTCCAACACAGCTACCTGTCTGATCTTCTCTGTCCGCTCCTCTTTACGGCCTCCGGGTTCAATGACTACCTTCATCATGGCAGATCCATTCCCTCTATCAGCGTCAGATCCTATAGTCGGCATTACCCTACCAAATCTCCCGCGCCTTAAGAAGAAGCGGGCCTGGTCTCATCATAAGATAACAACGGTGAGCACAGCTGTTTGTTCATAACAGCAGGATAAGAATTCAAAACATGAATTCGGTCTATTTTTACCGCACACGGGGGACGCAAGACCTGCTGAACGATCCAGGCGGGTACCTTCCCCCCATCCCCCCAACGCCTTTGCCTAACGGACAATGAATGTATTGTCAAAAAAGACTACGTATTCTGTTCCTTCTTCTAACCGTGTCGATATTAATTTTGATCAATGATTTGCAAGAAACTGATAATTATTGCGTTGCCAAAGAGGCCGGGGAAGGCGTACTCTCATACATTGTGACAGCTCCGCTTACCACCACTCACACGCCCCATAATTCATTCTCGCCACCAGTCATCAGGTACTAACAAATTCCAGCTTCAAAGCATTCGTATACAAAGTACGTCTTATCTTATTATGGAGATGTTGAAATACTCTGTATCCTCCGAAGCCGATGGCTTGTACAAGCACGCCAGGGAATCGAGCACACAACGCCGTACGCTGTTGGCGCACTAAACATTCTGAAAAACAGTCGATGGGGGTCGCTGTGGTCGGTCGTCCGCAGCCACAATAAGAGTGTGACCCTTGATGCCCTCGCCCGATACGCTCAGGCTACTCATTACCGATCCTACAAGATAGGGTCGGCCAGGCAAAAACTGACCTCTTTCGCACTGCAGTTCCTCCAAGCTTATTCGCAGCCGTTTTCGATAATCATAAGCGTCTCGCGCCAGATGGTTAGGACTGAAATAGATACTCCACGGATGTAGGGATGTGCGGTAGGGAAGAAAAGCAAGATGCTCGGTGAGGCTGTGCTGATGGGGGGCGGGCCGTGGCTCCCGCCCACAATCTCCCGCACACGTCGAGAAAGTGACACTAGGCGCGCCAGGGATATTTTCGACTTTGCTGTGAGTTGTCACTTTCATTGGCACTAGGCCATGGAGAACCACACCCAGTGCCCAGCAAGCAGTGCTTCCACCAAGACATACCCCCCCCTCCCCTCCTCCCTCCTCCAGCCCCCCCAACAACACACACACACACACACACACACCCTTCACTTGCCCGCCTGCTGTTCAAGGTCTCACGAGAGAGCTACTAGACGCTCTTGGCTTCCCCTCCGTCCTACATCCGAACAAAAATGCAGGTGCGTACAAAAAAAAAGAAAGAAAAAAACCCCGAGAATTAAAGAGAAAAATCGTTTACAGATTCTACGGATCCGTGCAAGGCTTAAAGCTCGGGGGGGGAGACAAATGGAGTCGCTCACACACCTTCACTATATCAAAACAATATTCTCAAACTTTTCCATGATTCCCCTCAAAGCCTTATGAATCCCGCAGACCGAGTACATCCACACTTCATGATCCGGCTCCAGTTTCTTTTTTTTTTTTCTTTTAATGTATCTCCGAGATCTACCTGCAGGTTATGAGAACTAGGTTGTGATAGACTATACAGGAAGAACTCTAATCACTACAAACACTGCTGGCAATGGTGCCCTCTACTTGCCCTTATACCAGTGGTGCTAATCATATCAAGTCTACCATCAATACAAGTTCAAAACTACGCCTATTCGACAATCCATTCTTTCTATCAAGTGAGAACTAAATCCATTTACCATAGCTTCTCATCTCTAAGTCAGTAGTAGTTCGCACAGGGAACACAAGATGTTTTTCATCATGGTTGAACGTAAAGTTTAACTTCTTGTTTACTCATTTTTTTTTTTTTTTTGCCACAAAGAACCCATGACGTTACAACCTGACTTAAAGATGGGACTCTACGGGTGGGATGTGCCAGTGGCCAACTGTGACGTCAGTGACGACACCGAGTAGGTGATGACGTCAGAGCGATGTTTACCTGTGGTTGGAGGACGAGCATGTTTTGGGCGTGGCTATGGGGTGGCGTGAAAGAAGGATGGGGCACGGCGGAAGTATCGTCTGGCGCCAGGGGGCTTTCTTGTGTCACGTCCACGCCTGCAAAATAAAATATGATTTTAACATTGGAGTATAAATGGGATCCCATTCACGTAGATGATAATTATCATACATGTGGAGAAACATCCACAGAAAAACCATTTGTTTTGGGGGAACCATCTTGCATATTTGGCCAAAAGATTGTTGTACCTAGTGGATAGTTACATTGTAGACGAGACATAAAAAGGTTTTTACATGAGAAAACGTGATTGGCTTGAAATGGAGAATAAATATGTTATGAGGAACATCTCAACACACACACACACACATACACACAGAGGTGGTAATCTGATGAAGGTTTCCTTAATAATTCTTTTAAACTTATTCCTTTCCGTTGCGGTAAGTGATATGTAATTAGTGTAATCTATAGCATAAAAAAGATCATTCATGCGTAATCATAAGTCATTTTACTAAGGGAAACGGAAAGTCAATTTCACAAACTTTGTATAACGATTAACGAGACGTCAGAAAAGTAAAGGAAAAAAGTTTGTATTCTCAACGTTCTCGTAAACAGATAGCGAGCCTTGTGAACATCTGAACTTCAGAGGAAATCACGATCATGGTGCTGACCACACAATCGGCTGCTGAACTTTGCCTAACAGGTCACTAACGGAAGTACACGAAGACTCCACGGATCGAAACTGGTATTCACGGATTAGCATCATCTCAGGAGCTGGAAACGATTCGCCGGGTCACGAAATTAGAATCGAACACGATTTTAGAGTCAGAAACTCGTGTAGGATGCTACCATTACGAAAATAACTGGATCTCGGCTGCTGAATTTCACCCGGCAGGTCACGAGGTACAAGATTTTGGCTACTGAAACTTACCCCGAAGGGTCACGAATCAAACTGTCTATCGATATCCGGGTCGGCGTTGGAGTGGTTAGATCGGAGGAGCGCGGTGAGTGAACCATCTGCGCGGCGGGCAAACACAGGGGGGGTTATCACTGGGACTAAATCCGGAACATCTCACAACCATGACGTGGATATCTCAAGTAATCCAACGACATCATTATCGCAGGTCATGTGAATGATAAACCAGTCGTCTTAACTTTGTTATCTGATAAGAGTGAAAGTTGAGATTTAGATGCCAAGACGGTCAACCACCGTTTCACTAACGATGACTATACAACAAGTCTTATGTCTTTCTCCGGAGCTCTTTACATCCCTATGCTCTTGAAAAACGTAACGATGTTAAGGACGGAATGAATGAACACCGGCACACCTGCCCAGAAATATCAGTGACGTTATCAGCCGAGAGAGAGAAAGTCCAACCAGATCGGCTTCATGACGCTCTCAATCTGTGCGATCACAGCTTGACCTGCCAACATCTCTAACATCGTTGTCAATTTCATGACGCTTCAGATGTCGCTACGGAACTCTAACATAGAAACTTTATGAGATTACGACGATTTAGATGAATATATCAATGTTCCAAAGTTTATATCAACAGATTCACGGAGATCATTGGTCAGATGCAATTTACAGACTCTTAACCTACTTAATAGAATCCCAGAACCCTTACCTGTTGTTAAATCTAGAAATAAGAATGATTAGCTGAATTTGGGGAGGCTCAGGAGGCAACAGATAAGGCACAAGAGTCTATCGCTACTTGTGCCCGACGCTAACCTGTTCAACAGTAGCACACCAACCAAACGGATGCTGAACCTAATACTTGGCGATGTATGGGTAACAGTAAGCTATCGTTCTGTAAGGATAGGGCGACTGATTTTTCGTGCATATTATCAATGATCTAAAAAGCATGAAATGTTCATGTATCTCGAGTCTGTACAAGTCACAGTCCATATGCTTCTTTTTTTTTTTTTCCAGTAAGTCAAATGTGGTGAGGATAATCCGTAGGGTTTGTTCGCACACAGTGCAACGCTGATAAGAGGAGATTGGTGTCGAGAGAAACAAAAGAAAAAGGCAAACGTAATCAGTATAGGAAAATACGTTTCCTGTAGTTATACTTCAACAACGCTTGGTTAAGTAAAGTAAATAGCTAGTTCTCGGCAGACAGCTAATTCAACTTACCCTCGGCGTTCATGGCCAACAGCTGGTTGTACTGGCCCAAGTGGAAGGTGACACATGGGATCATTTAGGCTTTTGGGGAAGTTCGTGCTAAGAGCAAATTATCGCATGCGAGTGAATCGGGGCGACAGGCTTTAAGACTTCGTATCGTAGTCGCGTCAAGCTAGGCTAAGTAAGGGTTCTTATTGTATGTTACTTAAGATGCCTAAGCTTTTAGTGGTAACTAAAAATCTTGAGGTTATACCTTCGTGGCTGCAGTAATATCGTAGTGGACAAGACCATGCAATACTTTTTTTTTTCGTGAGTGGTTTTTAATCTTCCTGGCCAAGTTAACTTGGCTTTCACTGTGTGCTAAGCCTTTTTTGCTTCAGTTCCAATGATCGCGTTTTGCTGCAAATCTTTTCAGTACTTTAAAGCCTGGATTAGTCGAAACCTAATTCGTTTACAATCGATAAATCATAAGAAATGGAATTAACACCAGGACAGCTGAAGCTTCAATCACTAGCCTTCGTGAAAGGTTAGCTTTCAAATTCTATTGAATCTTGCTGATAGTATATCCCAAAGCTTTCGATGAAACTCAGGATTACCTGGATAAATAATACCAAGAGTTCATCCACTCCGAAGTAATTACGCTAATCACTCCCACAATCACATTAATTACACTGATCTCTCTCGTAACCACTCACGAAACGAGGCAGCATCATTTAAGGCTGATATGGATCAAATGATAAGCCTAACTCACTGGTGTTGGGACCACTTGCACATCTAATCCGCACCTGCTGAGGACATGGGCAAGGTACACCTTTACGTTCCTGAAACAGCTGACTGCTCACGTTCAAAGCCTCGTTCATTTACTTTAACTTTTGGACTGATGATACGAAAAATAATCTGAGGTGATGAACAAACGTTAGGCTGACAGGTTTTTAAGAATTGAGGCGCCAAATCTTCCCTCTTTTTCAGATAGTGTATCACAAACGTGGTATCCTACGCACAGGTAGACCTGATGGAACCCTGGGCAACAGACCTGTCGCCACCGATACAAGCGAGCGTTTGACGGCCTCAGGCGGTGCTCCCTCCTATAAAACGTGACGCCAGAACCCATGGGACTTGAGCATAAATTTGCTGGCATTTCGCGGCTGCTTGTTTTAATTTGTTGACGAGATATTAGTGTGGCAGTTTTGTTGTGGTGTACGGGCGAGCGCTTTGTTCCCGCCCAGGGCTGCGCGACCGTCCCGTACCGCTGGCCTAAGGCAGGTTCCTCCAAGCTTCGGACGGATGCAGTGGAAATCGGATAATGACATTTTGCTTAATATTCGTAACATGTGTGCCTTCGTGTGGGATGACACCATGACCTACTAAATTCATTACAAATGAGCTTGTAATAAGAGCAGCGAATTGATTAATAAACAGCATCAGTGCACACACACACACACACACACACGTATATATATATATATATATATATATATATATATATATATATATATATATATATATATATATTACTGGGGCAAAATGAAATAACGCACTAGACTCCCATGGACAGATAATAAGGCACTACGTCTACGTGTCCGCATTAACTTAACCGGTGTGAGCGAAAGCAGGCGGGACTGCCTAACCGGTTGGGGTGTGTCAGAGACCGTAGGGAATACCCACCGAATCAGCTCGTTACGCGCCGTCGCCCGGTACCCCAGTCCTTACATTAGTTTATCACACGAAAACCTTCCATGCACTCATGCCTTGCCTCTAAACGCTTGCAACGGCAGAGGAATTATGAGGTAAATCCAGCTCTGTGAGACGCAAGTACGGAGTAAAGAAGACTTATGGTAAGGCCGGAGAGCTAGGAAGAGAGTTCAGGTTAGCGGGGTTACGGCGCGATCATATCGTCTATTGAGGGGTTTATTGTGTCTATTGTTGTTGGTGTCGCATCCCTGTTGACTCCACACAATAATGCCAGCACCATTAAAGTGGCGGGGAAAGGTAACCCACATTTTATTAGGTGAAAATGCAGAGTGGTAGTTTTCCCTTGGGGGTTCTTTATCTTTATTCTATCCCCTACCAATTGAAATGATGACAATGATGGCGCGACATTGTTCATGTTTTAACAATGTGATCGCTGTAATACCAGGGCAAAACCTACACGACTTGTGAAAAGGACAAAATAAGTCAAGAGTAATGATGAACGCACACAACTTACAAACATGAGAAAGTATATATATATATATATATATATATATATATATATATATATATATATATATATATATATATATATATATATTTCTATCCGGTTTTTCTGAACGTCTCTCTCTCTCTCTCTCTCTCTCTCTCTCTCTCTCTCTCTCTCTCTCTCTCTCTCTCTCTCTCTCTCTCTCTCCCTCGAAGCGAAACATGTGGCTGCTTCTCTAATGATACGCTAGTAGGGGATGTGATAGACCAGTTGGTTACTCCAGGTGCCGCAGGGAGGGTTAAGATCGGGCACACGTGTATTACGACCCTTCACCGTCCAACTGTGCGTTTCCCTTTATATCGAGCGTTGTACATTCTTATGTAAGTAGACTGTATAAGTAAGTCTAAGTATATATATATATATATATATATATATATATATATATATATATATATATATATATATATATATATATGAGAGAGAGAGAGAGAGAGAGAGAGAGAGAGAGAGAGAGAGAGAGAGAGAGAGAGAGAGAGAGAGAGAGAGACCTACAATGAGACTATCTAATGAAGGGCTAGACTAAAACTGGCTAAAGACATCACAGTTCCAAGCACGAATACTTGTATGGTTATTCATCCAAGCATAAAATGTGTGGGTTAAAACTGATATACTTGAACCATGATAACATTCATGTGACCCTGGTTCCAACTGCTCCTCTCCAGTGACTTCAAGGATCAATTATAATGTACGATTTCCTTTACACTACCAACACAGTCGAGACAAATGCCACTGAAATAACTTTACACAATATAAACCATCACATACACTTCAATCTCTCAGACAGATCAGTGCGTGTGTGTGCGTGTGTGTGTGTGTGTGTGTGTGTGTGTGTGTGTGTGATGAGTATCACTTTAACTGAGGGAAATGAGGCTAGGCAACGTAAGGCAGGACTTTACCATAACAGGATTACGTGGCTTCTAAACATATGTACCTCCTGATCTCGTTAACAACTCTGTTCCAAAATTAGGTCAAGATCTGAATTATCGTCATAAATGGAATATGACTAATGCAAGTGGAAAGGAATAGGTGGCCTTCGAATGTGTCATTTGCCAATAGCTGTTGCTCACCCAGATCAAGACAAGGGAAGACCTCCTGTGTTAACTTGACGTTATTTCTATAAAATGCTCCATGATGGGAAAACGGATGTGCCAAGATGGCCAACGAACAATCTTATTAACAGCTACATGACTACAAGAAAGTTTTGCTCCAGTTACGGTTTCGATCGGTCATTTGCAGATACTATCGATCAGATCTCTCACGGGACGGATGCAGTAAACTAAGGATTTGAAACTTTCCGGACGAACAGAATACGTTCGATCTTTAAACATTTTTTTTTTTTTTTGTCACCAGACGATGATTTAGCAATTTAGGTTGCCCGTATACCTCGATGGCTATCAGGCAATATTCAATACAGGTGCTGGTGCATTTTAATTGATTCGACCCACCCTAGAGCGAAGATGAATACTACCCCCCCGAGATACCAGCTTGGATAGGAGACAATCCGCCTGTAAAAGCACTGGAGCATGACTAAGATATATGGAAAAAGCGCGGGAGACTGAATCGCCGCGGGCATCGCTCGCTGTTGAACAACACGCACTCGGGATTTATGTTTTGGAGGTTCCAATAATATTTCTCGTTGTTCTTATATATTAATATTGGCCTTGTCACACGGAAAATACATTTTCAACGCCACGCAGTTTGATATAGTTATTTTCTTTATAAAGGATTCTAACTTTAATATTGTAGTTCTACTAGGAAACCCAACTCTTCTCACTCTTAGCTAGACATTCTGATCACATCCAAACAGCATGAATGTTCAATACCGTCTGAGAAAGCTCAGTGATGATCTTACAAATGATAAACCCCTTTGCACATCACAGTCACTATGAACAATGCAACAAAAGTTGGTAACTAAAAGCTTTTCAACCAGACTCTACTCATCATGGAGAGCTGAAAGGTTTCACTAAATTCGAGCCAACTTTACCAGCAGTCGTAAATGATCACACAACGTAAACATGAGTGTAAGAGTAACTAAAAAATACCGGCAGAATATCATGGTTACTTGATCCCAAGACTCTTGGAGAAGACAGGATTTGAACGCCTCCCTCAGTAACGATCCTGCCTCACCCAGGTTCTCTTACCTGTGGTTCCTTCCCCCTAAAGCGAAGCCGGTGTAATTTGCAGCTTGTCATTTTTGGGGAAAAGATATGAATGACACATGTACCTCTTCCTGATCAAAGGATACTAACGGATATGGTAAGGGTTCTAAGATCATACCACGATAGCTTACACAGTGTGAAGTATATTTAGTGAAAATGCGACAGACACACACACAGCCCTAAAGTCATCCACTACACACACTACCGTGAACAAGTTCAGGGAGGTAGCTGAACCCCGTAATGATGGCTTAAGGGATGAGGAATAATAGGCTACGTTAGTATCAAAAGCCCTGATGCGTTACACACGTAGCTCTGGGCTCGCTGGTGACGGAGGTAATGTTACATTATCCTGCTCCGTCACACTGGACTACTTGTTTGTGTAAGAAATGTGTTCCATCATACGCTACGTAATGGTTCATCAATCTCCTTTGTGTTACTTCATGTTCTCATAATATATGCTTTACTCAACTGCTTCGAAAAGCATTTATGAAGAGTGTGATTTATTTGTTTTAGACACGTTTATTTAGTGCTTCACGGCTCGGCGTGTGGCACAGAGAAAAAATATGCAGTTGTTTCGCTGACTAGATAGTCTAAACTCCTTGAGGGCACGCAAAGTTGAGACTTTGGTCGATGGAAAGTTTAGTCATATATCTAGGTTCATACCCCTTACGAACACTGACGAGAGAAAAGTTATTTATAAATACAATGAACACACGCATCACCAACAGTTGCCGCGCGTAAGAAAAAGCAAAGTTGCGGTAAGATAAACACTAATAGTTCATTCATGCCAAGTCGGATCCGTCACACATATCACTGTGACAATAGGTCTCCGAAGGAATGCACCAAGATATTCAACCCTCTAGACTTGTTTTTATCCATCCTGGTAAATCTGATGGTATTAAAATGATCCAGAGATAGTTATTCATGGCTCTAAAGACGCAGTAAGCATGGGTCTGGCCAGAGTGGGCTTCATACATGACTGCTTTCATTGGGGCTAAGAACTCGCATGCAAAAAGTGCTTTAAGTACGGCCGCCAGCTACACCTTCCTTTACTTTGCCCAGGCTGCCTTAAGGACACTACACCCCCGATGATGTTCACCATTAACATCTTACATCTACGAATGCAATAGCTCTCAAACCCACAGCCCCTGTCCCCATCCTCCTGTAGGTGTAGTGCACGGTGATGATGAAGTGTCGGTGTTAACTTATCCAGCAGCAACAGACAAAACAAAGCCAACAAGGATTAACTAATTCTGCAGTACTGCTCTCAATCAGGCCAGCAATTACAGATCATAGTAAGTCTTGAGTAGACTAATTTCTTCCAGCACTATATCAGCACTGCAGCAGTGACATCAGTGCCTGTAATACTGTCCTACACTAAGTGTCCAACATAAGATTAAGAAGCAGTCAGTCTGCACTACTACGCCAATCACGCAGTATCATATAAACTACGCGAATCATCCAGTATTACGTAAAACAAATATGAAATGCTGGACTCACTCGGCAATCATAGACAGCTCTGCAATTAGGTGCCAGTCCACAATCGTCTATCCAAATCAGATTTGCAATCTTAGACTAAATCTACCTCGAGCAATGAACACAAGCAATTCTGCAGTAGTCTTCTGTATACGACGTTTAACGGAACTTTATTTGTAAAGTGTATATAGTGCTGAGCGTATAAATAACTCGCCAGGTTATTCCACAGGACAAACTTAAAGGGGCTCCATGCAACGAGCGACTCATGAATTATTACCTTCCTCGACCCCTGCATTTCCTTTAAATATACACTGTGAGCAGGAAGTCACGATTCGCCGAAAGAGTACCGAGTTTGAAGATATTAACTTTGCGTGCATCTGTAAGCCTGCTAGCACTCTAACCCCTACTCCATCCATCTTCCTCTGATTTACAGTCTTTGCTGACTCATCTGTCGCTACATACCCCAATTTTTGCTAACTTTATTTCCTGTTTAACAGCTGTACGTCCTACTTCTGGTCACCTCACCTTGTCATTGTGGTGTATCCCACAGGGTTCAAACGTAAGTGATAAGGGGATACTGATTCTGGCTCTGACTGGCATGTTGGGAGCGAGAAAAGTACATTAGTGATTGAATTCATTGATAAGTGTTTTTCCCTGGACAGGATGCTGGTCACGATGGCAACATGATACTACTGGCATTCTGACACAGGTTATGATGTCAGGAAGCCACGGAAGTCGTTGCATTATCATCTGGCGCCTGAAAAACCAGTTATGAATAGTAATAATGGCACTTATGATTCCTGGCTGACTGAGGGATCTTGGGGGCACTGATAAACACCCGTTACGTTAATCATGGGGCCCCTAGTAACATCTGATACATGTCTCACTCAGTGTCTGTCAACGTTTGACATTGGATGAGGAA
Organism: Panulirus ornatus; assembly: GCF_036320965.1. Taxonomy (NCBI): domain Eukaryota; kingdom Metazoa; phylum Arthropoda; class Malacostraca; order Decapoda; family Palinuridae; genus Panulirus; species Panulirus ornatus. The sequence goes on from NC_092265.1 coordinate 6,711,911, forward strand.
AATCTTGGTATCACGTCTACTGGAGCGTGAGACGAGGCAACGGGATGGGGACGATTATTAACTACCCAGAAATATGATACGGTTGACGTAAGCAAATCAGGTTATCTGAGCAAACACTCCTAACCTGTCAAATTCCCAGAGTACCCTTGAATCAGCTAACACCTATGATCATTTCTTAAATGTGCTTTACGCATCGGCAAGATTACTGGCTAGGCGAGTTAAAGATGCACTCAGGCACATCTTGCCGATATAAATCACCATCCTCACCGTGCAACAACGCACCAAGAAACTCAAGAATCATTTTATCTTTCTCTCGAGCAGCAATAATCCAGTTGTAATGGCTTGTTTGGCGGCTGATGCACATTTAAGAACAGTCTACGAATGGTCGACTTCCGCCGCAGTCGATTATCCTCTAAAAATGACAAGTTTCGCACGCTGCTCACCGTGACGGAGGATGATACACGTGAAAGCACTATGTTTACGGTCCTGTGGATGTAATATATGAAGTTTACGGACTCAGATGCGAAAAATGATGTAAAGAGCAGTTTAAAAATCCATTACTCTTGTCTGCTCACGAGCGAGCGATGGGCAAGAGGCCATGGCGAGGGAAGACGTCACTTCGAAGATAAGTTCGCCTTACCTTCAACAAGGAGCATGGAGGAGCGCAGCAAGCAGCACATTGGCAGTCAGAGTGGCTCTGGTGTTGAGGTTCATTTACAGAGATGTCGTGGAGAGGTCAATCTAAATCCTTCATGTCGTTCTGAGAATCGTGGCTAAGTTTCTACACATGACACGAGACGATGAGTCACTTTACTAAACAAGGTTGGACGGAAGCGATATTGTAGGTTTCTATATATGGACGCAGGGTGTCCTAGGCATGCACACTGCCCGGAGGTAAACACAAGCGAGGCACTGGTGGAGGCTAACTATCCTGCAACTGTCACTCTTATTGCACTGTCTTAACACTAGAGAGAGGGGACACCATCCACTTCCCTCTACTTCAAGTCCAATACTGAGTAATCAGGGCGCCATGCACACGTACCGTAGCATAGGGTACGGTGCTATATGTGACGTCACAGGTAGACCTCAGTGGTGTAGGCGGGGGCGGCAGTGGGGGGTGCCGAAGGCAGTACCCTTGGCCGGGCACCACCAGGCTGACTAGACGGAGTCGGAGGCGGAGGTGGTGCTGCGGGCCCGGGCGGGGACGGAGTGAGGCGTTGGTCCGCGAGCACTGCCACCACGGGCGCACCGGCAAAAACTGGCCGGCCAACAATGTGGAAATATCACTTTCGCGGGTGTGTGCAGGGCGGTGGTGGCGGCGGACAGCCTGAGCGAGCTGCTCCGGGCTACACGTGTGTTCACCACGATGGTACCGTTCTGACTAACGGCTCATTTCACGCGGAATGGCGCGCCTGCCACGCCGTCCCCCACCCGCTCACTTTTGCTATCATTCACAAGTGTGCAAGTGGCCACGCATGCGCAGAGGAGGACGGGTCAGCAGGTCATGGGGTGGGGCCAGCCTGACTCCACCCACTTTCGAAGGCGTGGCCGCCTCACACGAGCAACCAATCCCAAAGCGCTCTAGCCACACGTTCCGCCAATAGCGTCATTTTTCGTTTACCAACGACACACCGACAAAAATAGTGCATTTCACAACAAAAGTCATCATAAATTGTGCCAGTAGCGAGCACAGTGGCTCCTCCCTCCCCCTGGGGTCCCTCAGGCCCAGCCAGGACGGCAACGGGGACGGTGACAGAGGCTGCAGGACAAGTAAGGATCCCGGAACCTTGTGGAGAGGGTCGGGCGGCCTCTCAGTTCCTGGCTGGTACTTCCTGCAGCCGCCAACGTACCTCAAAGCCGCACACCTGCAGCCAAAGGTTAGCCAAGCCACGTGCGCTCCCACAAACCACATACATTGTTGACGATCAAAGCCGAGGAAGTGATTTTTATTCCCAATAATTTGGAAGAGGGATAACCGTTTCCTCTGCTGCTTTTAGCGTCCGACTTTAGACAAACGTCCTTTCATGACCTCATTTCCGGCAACCGCAAATGTTTAGATTAAAAAGCCGTTGGAATTGCGACCACCGCCTTTTGTCTCATATGGTTTTTCAAGTTTATTACGGAAATTGAACACACCTGACGTTTACATCCTTAAATCAGATACGTGGAGATAAAGAGTGTTGGGAGGTACGAGGCAGAGGTTGGCAACGCGGGGTCCTTCCAGTGGCTCTCGCTACACAAGACAGAGCAGCAACCCAGGGTGGGGTCTACAGCGCGCCGTATGCCTTTCTGTATCAATGCCTGTCACGTGCTTGAAGCTAATGCTGATATGGTGAATCACTCTTGTTATGTGATTGGCTGGTGAGTGCGAGTGAAAGGATAGACCTGATGCGGTGTAACAGGGTGTGGTGGCGAGCCTGTCGTGAAGGGTGTGAGTGAGGTGGTGGCGAGCCTGTTGTGAGATGCGTATGTCGTAGTGAAGCTGTTGTGAGAGGCGCATGTGGATACAAGGCTATTGTTAGGGATTTGAGTTATAGTGTCGAGACTTTTATCATGGGCCCGTACTATGTTGGTGAGGCTGTTGGCTCGTGTTGTGGTGACGGGGCTGTTATCATGGGGCCTGTATTGTGGTGGCAAGAGACCACAGGTGCGAAGGGCCTGAACTGTGCCAGTAAGCCTGAGTCTGTCGTGAGAGTTCGTGTGTTGTAGCGAGGCTACTGAGGGGCGTGTGTTGCTTCGAGGCTATTGTAAGGGGCCTGTATTGTTGTGGCGAGGCTACTTTACAAGGACCCTTGTGAGGTGTCCGCATTGTGATGTGAGGCTATCGTAAAAGTCGTGTGTTGTGGGGAGGTTGTTATGAGAAGCTTGTGTTGTGGAGGCGAGGTTGTTGTAAGGGGTTGTGTTCTGGCAAGGCTGTTGCGAGAAACTTGTTCTGTGATGAGGATATCAGGATGGATCTCTCTTGTGCTGGCGAAGTTGTGGTGGGGACATAACCACTGTAAGGGGCCTCTGTTAAAGTGATGGGCTTCGTTGGAATACTGTGGTGTAGTGATACGGTTATTGTCAGGGGCATGCGTTGGGGAAGGCTATTTCACTGGGACTGCTTGGAGGAAAGGCTGTCTTAATGGGCTTGTACTTTTGTAGCGAGGATGTTTACGGATCAAATGTTGTAGCGAGGCTATTCAAAGGACCAGTATTGTGTTGTTGAGGCTATGTGAGGAGCCGGTGTTGTGGTTTCAAAGTTGACTGAGGGACAAAAGTGATGACCAACACTTTGATGGACCAAGTGTTACTAGTATACTGAAATGGACCAGTGTTAAAAGGGTGGTGATGTGCGGAATTAGTGTTAGTGCAGAACTCCAAGAGAGTCGTTCACCAAAGAATACATGAGAAAAGTTTTGCACCAGGTTTGTACAACCAGACTGCTTTCAGTAACACCTACACAAATATAGGTTCAACCATGATTAAAGTGATTATCACCGAGAAGGCTTTTTTTCCTGGATAATCATTTAAGGCAACAGCGTGCCATGAAAGATGGAACAGACTTTCAAAGTACAGTGATAATAGCATTCGGTGTCATGAATGCAGTGGCAGATGAATGGCATGTGAGTGATAACACGTGTATGAATGAAATTCATTATTGTAAGCACTGATAAATGTGTACATGAAAGGAAGAAATGACAAGAGTGGAAAATGTAAAGCAGAAGGTATAATAAGTAAAAGGAGAGAAGGCCTCCCCGTGAATACACTTGTATGATCTTAATCACATTGGCACCAAAGGGCCCCACACTTTTCATGTGTTTACATCAGATACTAGCTAGAGATGTCCTCCGGAAAAGCAACTGGCGTATAATCAAGTAAATTTATCAAAGTTATTCAAACGAGTGAATCGTTAAAGCCACTTATATTGAAATCAAATCATTATACCAAACATTCAAATACCAATCAGCATTTAGATATGACCCATGAAGTTTAACAACCATCTGTCGCAAAAAGAAGGCGATAGCAATCATCAGATAACATATTCCTACAAGGGAGTGCAATCGACAAAGAAATGATCGTCACTTAAAAATGTTCATTTCACTTAAAACTTCACTGCTGATTATTTGAACCTATCAGTCATGTCTAACACTGAAATGATGTAATATTCAATGTTTGTTATATAATATGTAACTCCTTACTCAAACAGAAAACTACAATGTGTTTAAGTATGGAAACATACATACGTACAAGGAAATACGGGCATATTACGAAATATTCCATACGTTAATAATACCTTAGCTGATCTGCACGCAAATGCTGCCTTTATGTTATGTGACCAGAACTGGGCTGGGTCACTGTAGGTGCTAGTAGGAAGTGAGCTGTGCACTGCAAGATTTGGGGTAGACCACTGTGGGCCCCTGAGGTTGAATGACGCATGTCTCCTGTATTCTTTTCTGTGTTGATAAAGTTACTGTTACTCGTAGAGCTTTCCCGTTTAATAGCTCCCACCCACTGGTGGCAGAACGGTTGGTACTAAGTGGTCTCTACACAGCTTGTAAACCCTTGTTCCCTAACTCTGCCACAGTCTGAAAGATGCGGTCTCCCCTCCCTAGACTTCAGAGCCTTGATTCTATTCTCTTTATGTTGTCAAAAGGACTGATGATGTTCCAGAATTAAAGCAGTCGCAAGTGTCATTACTTATTTCATCAGATTTATTTTTTTCTGCTGTTTCAGGTGATCTCCTTGAAGTCTCTCGATTAGGTCTTAGGTTGATTGGAAGTTGGATCGGACTTCACTCGCCACCGAGAACTCAGCTTAACTCGACGCTTAGATTATTGACCGTTGAAGAAGATGGGTGGAGTTCACCAACTTTTAACTTCATATGAGCAACCTAATGCTGAGCCCAGCCGTTACAGTGCCATTTAAGATGGAGTAAAAGCAGTCATATGCCATAATGCCAGTGCAACCAGAACACTCAGATGAAGTCATCCATGGATGTATAGTGAAAAACGACAGAATGTAAGCCATTCAACACTGTGATAGAGCTTGAACATGGGATTTGATGGAAACGAATTAAAGGTCCGGAGCCTCATATGACATTACCAAAATAGCGATTTTAGAGACAAAGACTTGAAGGGACACTAGGTGTACATTTACCATCTGAACAGAACAGCGAGAAATGACATGACAGACAACAAGTAGAACGGCAATTACAAGACGCAGCATCTCTGCACAGCAACAACACAGTCTTCCGGGCAATACTGACTGTCGCTGCGCTGACTTTTGTGCTGGGGTCAGTGTTACCAAAGGCCGATGGTAGCCAACTCTGCAGCGTTCATCCCACGGTTGATGTCACATGCAGAAATTTGCATGGTGAGCAAGTTTACAATGGGGACTGTTCATAAAAGTATTATCAGCACGTATGTAATTTTCCCGATGACAAAGAGTCTCTAGATAACTTTGAAGGCCAGATGAGAAAAAGCATGAGACGAAGAAGAAAGAAAAAAAAAAATAAATGGTAATCTTTGTTGTCGGCCGGTTAACCTCGCCGGGCGCCAGGCATTACTGGACTCAAAGCCTCAGCGTCCTTGTGTGTAAAACAAGACAAATCCTTGTTCCACAATGCCCTTTCCTAACTAAGCCGGAGACTCGACCACAAGCTCATGGACGCAACGTGTCATACCTCTTACTTCTGAGGGCCGGACCGATCACTCAGCCTTCGATGAATTCTCATGAAGTATAAAGGTGTCTTGGGCAATGATATATTGACGGATGGCCGATATTTCTTAAGCCATGTTACTGGATTAAAACTTTTACTTTCCTTTTTTTTTTTTTTTAAAGAGCAGATAAGAGCTCTGTTCATCCTGGTCTTTGGTGAATGGCAAACTCCTTACAAAGTTATGTGTCAGTATGTGGTAACTGCAGGAAGAAGAAGAAGAAGAAAAGAATGTGGTGTAGAACCCCTCTTTCGCCATCAAGACCCCCAGCTAGCCTAGTTCGTACCACGACCAGTCGGCCTGGCACCACTACAACCATACTTGCCCGGAGCCCTTCAGAAACACTCCAGGTTAATTCCTGCGCCATAAACTCTCATGGAGCCTCGGTAGTGGGTTCATGCCACCCAAGGATAACAGCGTCACCGTGGACATGCTGGTGGCATTGTCAACCGAGTATCAACGCGCCGCACGACTATTCTGCCAAGACGCACACCGCCAAGCACTATGTTTTTACTCCTCTGACGACGCGTTCGGTACCAACTCGCTGGTCTGTCCTGTAGAAAACGATGACGAAGACCACTCTACTGATAATTAGGTCAATGTTATGAGTAACTGACGTAAGTAGCGGGACTTTTTTTCCCCCCTGGCAGTGGAAATATGTGAAACTCTTGCTAGTGAGCTGTCTATCCAGAAGCACAGCCACGAGCAAGTACGTGGCAAAGAAAAAAAAAAAAAAAGTCAGATGGGGAAGGGAGTCTGGGAATGCAACCTTCTTCAACACGATCATTGGCAGAAATGCAGACAACACATTAATGATCACTTAATTCGCAGGACTTCAGTGCAAATAATGTGTAAAAACTATCACCTGATATCTGTCAAGAAAAAAAAAGCTACCTTTCCGTAAAATCAAATGGTATTGGGCGGATAATTCGTGTGACGGACACTGTAAGTCTCCCAAGCTCTCGATTAGCTTGACGGTCAACACGATGATGGGATTGCAACAACGCGGCTAACTGGCGACCCGAATTGGGTTTCCGCAGTCCCCCCAAACCTTTTTTCCCCCACTCTCTCTCTCTCCTAAGGACTGGTGACGAAGTGTTGGGTGGGGAGAAGCCTTGTCAAAAACGCTACCTGCTAACGGCCAAGAAACAAGTGTCTTGACTAAGATACAAGCCTATCAAACACACGCACCAGGATCGATAGTAAACTAAACATGATCTTTACGTTAACCTTCAAGCAAAATAGTTATAAAAAGATGGTAGCGAGGGCGGAGGTAAGGTGTGCTGAATGGAGGCTAGTGGCTAAATAGAGGGGCTGTCATGTAGGAACTATTCAGATGACATGGCCCTCGGGTGTGGAGCCTGTCTGGAGAAGGGAACACCTATTTGGGGATGGTTCGTCAGGCGGACAGACCTGACTCTAATTGTTTTATAAAAATTACATGGCTCTGACCCAGGTATTGTTCTCCTGAGGGAGGCTGGGAGACTACATTCCAGATGTTCCCAAGTGGTTGCACTGACGGGGACGTTTTCAAAGACACGCCTCTGTTCTCAACAACACACCGGCAGGTGTCTCCTGGCGCGGTAGTTTTTGTCGCGCAAGGCCTGCCTACGGAGGTCTACTTTCATTTTCCGACAGGTAAGATCACTGCGGAGGCCATTATGATATGTTATTAAACAGTGGTTGAATTAGAGGATCACATGAATATCGGAGTTGGCTGAACAATTTTTCTTCTAGTCACATCGCTTCAAAAGATATTTATAATCCTGGAAAGCGGAAAGGAGTCGTGATTTTTTTTTTCTGTTAGCTGAGACGACACGGTCAGCTGAGGCCCTAATCAAGGCCATCCCATTAACGCTATATATATATATATATATATATATATATATATATATATATATATATATATATATATATATATATATATATGTACCCTAGCCTGAGCCAGGTACCCATTCCATCGATCCCTAAGGTTGGATGAACAGCTCGGTTGACTGTGGACCTATTGCCGCAACCGATGAAAGGACCTATGTACAACGGTCGAATACAACAATTATCCTTAATCTACATTACCTACGTTCTATGAACAAAACGTTCCACGAACCTCGTTGATTCACATCGGTATTCAGTACAATTCCAACCCTTCGCCCACTAGTCCCAAGTTTTCATGAGCCAGACCGTCCCCATTTCTAAGCAAGAATCCCATACGTCTCCCTCACACAAACACACACACACACCACACCGTTCTCTTCTCTCATGCCTATCGCCTGACTGAAGCGCCCCCAACCACACATTCCCTCACCCCCAACACACTCAGACTACTCACTTCCTTGTGTGGTAAAAACAGGAACAACCAGACGTTCTTGGATCGATCATGAAGTACCTCAATTTGTTTATACGTACTTACAACGTGAGCTGTAACTCGACAGGCCGTCCATAACACAGAAATAGACTACCGTGGAACTACGACTAAATTCCGAGGAGGGAAGTTAAAGACGAAATGACATTTCATAACGGTGGTGGGGGATGGCGTTCATGGTGGCGACGGGAGACGCAGAAGCCTGCCTGCAGTGGTAGTGTTGACGTTGGCAATGGTGACCATGGCGCCATCTACGGTTCCACATAATTATCAACCTCTGTGAACTATATGAATCCTCCGGAGTGAACAAAGGTAAACTTGTAGATCGACTGGATAAGTCCCTTATCTCGTTCAGATTTACGAGAGCGAACACGATTCACCAGATAACCGACCAGGCATGGGGGGGAAAAAAGGACTAGCAGTAATTTTGGATGTAATAGGATATCATCAATGATCTCGTCTGGTCGATGTATCGTACAATTTCGATTGCATCGTCTGCAGTATCGTAAACCGATTCCCAATTAGGTATTGTAAAATAAATCAAGTGTGTGTGTATATATATATATATATATATATATATATATATATATATATATATATATATATATATATATATATATATATATATATAAACTATGAATTTTTGAGTAATGTATCTTTGTAGATTACCTTGTATGTACTTATCGTAGTGTTATCCTATAATTTGGAAACTTCTTTGTGCTATCAACATGGGCAAAAAGTAATTCAAGTACCAGAATAAAATATCAGTTGACCGTTAATAAGTCAGGGTATCAACGCATGATTAGAAACAAGATCAATTTGCTCTTAAATCCTAGCTGTGATAGTTGATCCCCAGCGAAAAAGATTCTAGCAATGAACGTGAGAAGAATAAATGATAGAAGAGTCCAAATGAATTCATCAATTTAGCAAGATAAAAATAATGGAAATTAGATTCCTATTTCTTATGATGGGAATAAGGTAACAAGGGGAAAAAAGATAAGATTGAAGATATATATATATATATATATATATATATATATATATATATATATATATATATATATATATATATATATATATATATATATATATATATAATTCCTAAGCTTCTCGAAGTTAGTGAATATTGTTTTCTACCATGGTTGATGCTTTTTTTTGTAACGTTTTCTGTTAACCAACCATTTTCTGGGTAAGGCAATGGGGAAAAAGGTAAGTTTACATCGCCTTTAAACTTCTTGCCTCTTCTTACTCAGACAGTATGGAGAAGATGGAAGCTGGTAAACGGTAGGCAATATAAGGAAGGAGAAACATAGAGAACAAAAAGAAAAGAAAAAGTTCAAGAGGAGAAAATGGGAAAAGACGGATAGCTGCAAAATGGTAAAAGAGTGAGAGGAAAGCTCAGAATGTAGGTGATATGGTATGGCCACTGTCAACCTCGGTTTAGTATATGATACACGGCACCAGCGCTCATCACGTATGTAATCTTAAGAAAGAAAATCATACCATATTTCTCTGCTGGAGTAGATGCCGGAGTCAAAGTGGTGTATGTGGATCGGACTCATGTACCAGGCTACGATTACCGGACTGTTCTTGTCAAGAATCGTCATAACTGCGACAAATAATATTGGCCATTTTGTAAATATTTCACTTGTACGGCAATTCCAAATAAATAAACAAATGAACATATATCATAAATACTTTCCAGAATCCCTCAAAAATATATGTGACTTATAGGAGTCTTCTTAACTTACAAATAGCTTCTAGAACATAAATTTTTTTTCATTTTCTTAAGATCATAAAATTACTTCAAGCTGCTAGATTCATTATGAGTTAGCATGTTTTCCTTGACTATGCAGAGGCTGCGTAAATGATAAATTTTATTAATGTAAAACCTTTTACTCCAGTTCAACTAACGTCACATTCCCATCTTTACTTCAAATCGACATTTTTATGTACTTCCAATAATTTAAGATAGAGGCCATCTTATCACTTGTAATCATAATGTAAACTGTGGCCTTCACTGAACATTAAAAAAAAAAAAGGCACGTTTTATTCACGATAAAGCTAACAGCTTCGTGAAATTTCACAAGGATACGATCGTGTAATATCCAAATTATCCCTAATAGGATTTGTCAACCTTGAGCAGTTCAAGTACGCACATACCAAAAGGTACTGGTAACACTCTCCACCGTCCCTTTTTATTCATGTTACAAAGAGGTTATAACGCGGATCATCAATATCAAGTATTACTTTGTTTGTGAGACTTGGGATTCGATTACTTTCATGCACGCCATCTACTGGCCAGCCATAAGGGTGCTGGATTCCTTACTTCCTTTCGTGTCTCTCTGCCTATAGGAGTCGAGTTAACCCATTAATTTTCTAAATTGGGATTCGATCTTGTCATCAGTAAGGCTCGCGTTGCTTTACCGTTAGCGGACTGGACCAGGGAGAAAAAAGGGGGCTCTGAGTGGAAGAAGGACAAGAAGAGAATAAGAAAGAGATTAGGATGCAAAGGGAAGAAATTCATCAATCTAGATCAGCAAGAGAAGAAAAAACTAGAGGAAAATGAATGTAAAAATCATTACGATAATGAAAAGGAAACAATGAAGAAGGCAAAATCGAAAGTAACTAACTCAACACATCAAGCTCCACAAGAAAGTCAGGTATTCTAAGTTAGTGACCAGCCTTCCTAACTAACAGCAACCAATTAAAAACGCGGAGGCAATATATTCCTTCTCACTCCCTCCATTCCCCCCTCATTGTAATAAGGCAAACATAATCACTCTTATCTTTTTTTTTAGATAATAATTATCTTAGGGTGAGTCGGAGTACGAGCTGAATCATCTGCAGCGACCAATGAAAACTGAAGTGGAAAAGACAGAAAATCAGAAAATACTGAGAAGGTAAATTGAGGAAAAATACGAAGAAAGAGACCGTAACTTTTGATGATCAAGGAAGATCATGGTTTCGGTGGCTGGACAGTGTGAATTCACCTCATTCACTGAAGGATACAACCTTGGGTTTTTGTATTTGGCTTCAAAGCGTCCGGCTGGACAATTCTGTCGCCTCCAACAAACCGTTCGACTCCCACGTCTTGCTCTATATTATATTCACTGCTGCCAGTAATGATAGACCGAATGTCTGAGATCCGAACCCTGTCACGTCCTTCATATCTATCCTTCTCTTTCTCAAAAAAAAAAAAAGAAGACTATGAAATCTTGTTCCATAAGAACAATCGTACATCACTGCTGCAAGAATGGCCACGGACTGGCATATTCTATGCCTCTGTCCTTCACTCAAAATACCATTCTCAGGGGTCACGCATAAGCCAGCAGTACGCCACACGACGGTGTGTCATCTTAGCTCAGACTACCCCTATCACCATCTCCGGTGACCCCAAGTTCTCCTCCTCCCTCTCTCGGTGCCCCTCCTCCTGTCGACGGTCGTGAGGAGACAGGTTGGGCCTCCTTATGGTATAACCTGGGCGACCTGGACTCATTAACCCTTGTGAACTTGTTCTCGCGACTCTTAGACTAGCCAGGTTGAAGATATAAACCCATATAAACGCGATTCGGTCGTGGATGACTTTATGGCTGAAATATCAACTCTCTTCCTTACCTGGTCATCAAATTTTGAAGTGTACAACAAAGGGAATATTTCGGATCCTCTTGAGGCATATGTTCATTCTATATCCTTCTGTGTATTAGTATAGCTATGGTATTGGCCAGCCGCTCTTCCGTGATCTCACATCCAACCCTGATCCATGCCAGACGGGACCTCGCTGTCCACAAGAGAAACAATGCAAATCAACATACTAGAGAGAGAGGAGAAGGCATCCACAGGAGGGATCCAAGTTTACCAACGTTGTGGAGGAGCTTACAATTGGGCGAAGTGCCGCTAATTTCGCGAGGAGCTGTTGGTTTGCCTGGAATTCGTCTGATCTCTCGTTACCTTTGAGAAGGACTGTTTTAGTAGTAAGTTACCTTGCTTGCAAGAGCGTTTAGTGGGTCTCAGCTGGTAAGATTTCATTTTTCTCTCTCAAAAAAGGTAAGAAAAGAAGGGCACAATAAACGCTAAGAGTAGCACCTCTCCATCGTGTTTGATACTACTTTACTGACACCGGCAGTGCTAGTAGCCAAGGTTACTTTGGAGGATTTTGAGAATTTGGTGGGCAATGGGGGGAAAAAAATAACGAAAAAAAAATTCTTTTTTAAAGTCACCGCAACAAATTCTATTGTTATGATTGTCTGTGTTTCATTTCCAAATGAGGAAGCCATGATTAAATGCTTGTAATAATGAGTGATGCTGTTTTATTGCCTTAGATAATATATTGTTTTATTTTTTCTTCATTTTGCGTGGAACAGAAATACAATTCTGAACTGTCGAGAATAAATACACTACGAAGAGACATGAACCAGATCTATGTCTGCAGGAGGAACAGGAAGCAGGCGAGGAGTGAGGAAGCAGAGAAAAGATAGTGCGAAGGTGAGGAAGCGAAGACAGGAAGCTCAGGAGGGAGGAGACAACCTGAGGCGCCGCAGGAGGAGAGAGAGAGAGAGAGAGAGGAAGGGAGGAGGCTGATGAATGGGAGCACGAAGAAGGCGGCGATGAAGCTGTGAAAAGAGGATGAGAATGAAGGTGCGGAGTTTGGATCACTGCAGGGCACTGCGAATATTGTTAAGAGTTGTGGCTGGGTGGCGCGGGGTTGTAAAAGTTGTGGCTGGGTGGCATTGGCTGGCTCAGTGAGTGGGGAGGTAGAGAGGTCAGGAGATTAACAGAGGTGTGGCACCCGTAGGGCAATATAAGCCTGTGGTCTTGGGAGGGCTAGAGAGGCGATAACATCCGCCCCGTCTACAATACGTAATACCGGTTCCAGTCCCTGCTATGACGCAACTCTGGCGCAAGTGCTGTCTGATCACTTTCCCCGCTGACACGCATCTCACCCACGCCCCTCTTGTCTCTCACTAGCATCTCTGTCTCTCACCTGTTCCTCGCTAGCCTTACTACACAGCATCCATTTGTCTTTCTTTCTTAGCTATCCTTATGTGTCTAGTATCTTTCGGTCATCTTCATTAGCGTGTTATATATATATATATATATATATATATATATATATATATATATATATATATCTTCTGGTCTGGCTAGAGGAAGCTGGTTTAGTGATGCAGATTACAGTACGGTCCTGACGGGGTCTGTCTACGGGCAAGGTGATCCAGGCGCCCACGGCCATCCCGGGACCGCTCCGCCTACCGGCTGGGCCACATTTTAATACACTACACTCACCGAGTTCTCAAGCTGCGGGACACACGGAGGGACTCTCAAGACTCCTCGAATCTCCTGCTACTCCTCCAGTCTCCCAACTCAGTCCCCCAGCTAAGTTTATATAGTCACTCTTCACCGACACTATCACACTGGCGAGCATAACACCGAAGTACACACGAGAGCAAGGGCTCTCCGCACACCTGACCCAGGACCTAATACCCACAAGGCTGGTCGATCATGCTGGGTAACCTATAATGTTCTGCATCAATGGAAAACGATAGTTAGGAAAATGGTCTCCATGGCTGCCCTGCAATTCAGCATGCGGACTAAACTTTCTGCAAAATCGCTATCAGGAGTTCTCGCAACTAAATTAACGCGGATTTGTGACAGGAACGCATGCGATGGTTTCAGTTCAGCGCACACCAGGTTTTTAAACAAATCGTAGACCGATAGGGATACACAATACCTACTAAAGTTCCTTGGCATTTTTAGGAGAAAGATGCGAATTTCACCAAATCATGTGTACTGGAGATGTTTAAATCATCCCAGTTGCATCAATGATCCAGCGTATGATATATATATATATATATATATATATATATATATATATATATATATATATATATATATATATATATATATATATATATATTCCTATCTTTTTACCTGTAACACAATTTATCACTGTTGCAAGTTAATAAAAAACTTACGGTCACAGAATCTCCCAGTAAACTATGGTTGTAATTTTGTGCGACGCTCTTGAAACTAACCCCAAGGCGTGGCAGTTGTGAGAGGCGGCGCCAGTGTGGACGTGGCCGTATATGCCGCCTGAGAGAAGTGAGAGCGAAAGTGGGCGTGGGTCGAAAAACTCGCAGCTAACCAGTTTTTGGCGTGTTTGGACAGTCCTCCGTGAAACTGTTCTCCTGCTCGTTATCGGCGACTTCTGGTTCCCAGCGTAGAATATGCGGATAAACTGCTTCTAGACCCGCCCGGAAGCTGTCAAAAGCACAGAGAGTTAGATTGTCAGAGTTAGACACTCAGAAACAGTCATAAAGCCAGTCATCGCTAATATTTCCCGTTATTTAAAGATCACTTATCGCCAGTCATTACTGTCAGTCCCCATAAAGTAACTGGAGTCATCGGTAGAAAAAGAGCAGAATGAAGTGCTAGCCATTCACTTGAGTGCTCGGAGTATCGGGGGCGCGGATTAATGAGCGTGGGCAATAACGAGATTCCTGTCACAACTCGTCCCACGGTGGCGGCTCCTGACGGGCCCCCTTAAGTAGGTCACGTGGGGCGTGGGGCATCCTCCTCCACACTCCCGCCTGCCTCCATCACCAGGGCAGGCCAGGCCAGGGTGGGGTGAGGTAAGGCACTGCAGGCAGGGTGAGGCGAGGTAAGGCATGACAGGCCACGCCAGGGAAAGGCAGGATAAGGTGATGGTAAACACGGTACGCCAGGTCAGGGCAAGGCAATGTGAAACGAGGCCAGGCACGATGGGCCAGGTCAGGACAAGGCGGGGGTATGGTTAGGAACGGCATAGCTGGACGTCCAGGCCAGGGTGAGGCAGTGTAGATTACGAAGGGTAATGTAGGCTACTACTAAAAGGGCAGGCTGCATACAGCAGGACAAAATACTGTATGGCTATCTACGTAAGAACATGCAAGGGTAGGACAAGTTATAGAAGACCAGAGAACAGTGAATGGCAAGCCAAAGATGAGAAAGCTAGAACACCATAGATGAAGATCCCCAAGAAGCAAAGAGGGAAAGTATCAGCTGAGATTGTTGAGGTGATGCTCAAATGGCCAGTCATCCTTCCATGCTACGCTACAGCTGATCCGTGCTGCCAACTAATGTATCAACCTGCTAGGCTACATGACCAGTGAATCGATACCAAGCGCGCACTTGGCAAATGGAAGGGTACAGGCGATCGATCCTCTTGAAAATGTTTATATAGATACAATTTTCAAGAGAAACTTTCAGACTGACAAACATTTACGCAGACGAACTAAGGCCTTCCAAGATGACAACCTAGAGATGCTTTCTGAAAATAACGTTAACAAATGACCAAAAACATGATAATGATGAATCACATGGACCTCCCACTGAAGCTGTTGCGTGACGCAGTTATTGATTCTCTTGAAGGCGACCTGAGGAACTGACCCAAGGAAACAAATATCGGATAATTTTCCTGTGTGTGTGTGTGTGTGTGTGTTCAAAGAAGTGCATGTACGTCACCCCATATTTACCTCTCATTTCCACGGATGTATGAGCTGATATATGTGAGTGAATCTATATGTATACGTGTTTAGTTGTCTTAGTGGTTTCATATTTGGATGAATATTTCGATGTGGATATGTACGTCTGTATATGACAAAATGATTGTATGTTTGCGCACATACAACATGTGTACAATCTTGCTTGTGTAGGCACACTTTTCTGTGTTCATACATAATCCATTTGAATACACACACACTCTCACACGTACACACAAGATGAGTGGCACATATATACACACACTCTCCACAGTAAAAGAATTGATCCATACCTCCCCTGCCAATATAGAACCTAACTATTTATGGTAGGCGAAGTGAATAAATCAGGTCCTCACTGATCAGATGGAAACGTAACAACAAAAAACTGCCAATAGCCATCAGACATTGAAATAACCGATTGCTCAAGAAATATGGAATTCTTGGCCTCTCAACTTATTGGCAATAACAACAGCAAATTTCAATAACCAAAATGCAAATACTTAATTCTACCGTTATCACTACAGCTACTAATACTACCACTACTGCTGCTGCTATTATTACGAATGGCAGTACTTTAATAGCAATAATGATGATAATAACATCGAACAATTTATTCCATCTCCCATGAAACAATTTAAAGATAATTGCGACGGCTACAGTGTCCAGCCACATCTACATCCCCCACCTATGTTGCAAGAAGACTCCCTCAGGAAGGTATGAAAGAAGGGAGAATGTTGGTGGGTGTGGAGGAAGAAGAGGGGGGGGGGGTGGAGGAGGGTGGTAGTGGTAGAGGTGAAGGTGGGTGTGGTGGAGCTGGAAAGGATGGTGGTGGTAATATGTGGGGAGGAGGAGGAGGAGGAGGAGGAGGAGGAGAAGGAGGAGAGGGTGGTGGTGGTGGTGGTACGTGTGGAGGAGGGAGGAAGGGAGGTGGCGGTGGTACTCGTGTTAGGCGGTGAGGGTGGTGGTGGGTAAACTGGCAATGTTGAGCAGATTGTGGTTAGTGGTAGGGATGTGTGTATGATGGCAGTCAGATGAGAGATGAAGAAAGGGAAGCATCAGGAGATGGTAGTGTTTGTGGGGTACCGGGCGTAGTACCAGAGTGGTCATAAATGTGGTAATATGTTGCTCGTGGGTGGAGGATGTGGGTGGAGCCAGTACGCTGCAGCTGTCGGAGGTTTAAAGGTGGAGGTATCTGGGGACGAGGTGGTCGCGAAGGCGGGAGTGAAAGCAAATCGTATGAGAAATATAATCGAAAACATATGAGACAAGGGAGGGGCAGGAGAGAAATCAAAGTCGAGAAAAAGAATCCATGCTTGGTAACTCGTGTAGACTCGGATAAGCACATGTTAAATCTTACACTCACTGCTGATAATTTGACGTATACAACCAACTATAAAAATAATCCTAGAATGCTTCAGCTACTAAGTTACAGCTACCACGACAATCGCAAAGGTCTTCATCTAATCTTTGTTTATATCTGGGGTGTTATCAGGCGTGACAACCCCAACTGACAGCAAGTTGGCGCCAAGACCCTTTGAAAGTGTCGCTGAAAGCCGGCCCTCCCAGCCGTATTCCGTGCTTTGCCCCTCGCTTGAACTTGAAGTATACATTTTCCCGAACTTTTCATTTGATAACTAAACAACACAGTAATATATAAGAGTGAACATATTACTGGACAATTGCTGTAATTGACAAAGAACAATTTAACATGATTAGTCATCTTTAGTATCGCAAAATAAGTGTTGAGCATACCAACTGAAGAAAAATGCATACAGGTATATCTTGTTGACATTAAGAACAACTGATAAAGTATCTAGCATACAATACCTCGTGCGAAGCCATAATAAGTGTGAGTTCGTGACGGTAGGGATGTTACAGTGTTCGTAAGTGCGTTACCTCGAGCAGAGCATTCTATGACGTCACCGTGCGCCGGTTGCATCGATACACTGCAGGGCTACCAACAGCCCCGCGTCGTCTCCCTTCATTCTTCTTGTCACTGCTATGGCTCAGTAAATTCTGTGTTAGAGCTCCTCAGTCTACTGTTGTATAGTTGATGTTGTCAAGGCTCTACCAAATACTGGCAAATTATAATGAACATAATGATTCACTTTTAAACTAGAGTTCATCATGGCGGTCAGCCTGGGTTGTGACGTCATGGGCGAGGGAGGCAGTATTGACGTTTTATTGACGTCATCCATGACGTTATCAGCGGCATGGGACCTTGTATCGACTAAGGAGAGAATTTAAAGTGCGATGTGTCTGAAGGAAGGGGTCGGCATGCTCCAGTTGTGGGGCAGCAGACCAAGTTAAAGTTAGCCCCACCCCCGAGTCTCCCCTTACGAAAACATTGCAGCTTTGATGAGATCCAAGACTGGAAAACACGACCGCACTCACGAATTATTCACTGCTCCCCTTATTGTCACGAAACTTGGGGTGTTGTGCTCCCCATGGGCGAACGAGGGAGACAAGCGGGGAACTTGTTGCTGGCGCGGCTGCTGCTCCCACGTGTACTCTGCGCTCCTCCTCCCCCGCACCTGCACCTCCATCAGGTGTGCGGGTCTCTTGCCCCTTGTGGGAGAGGCTACCCGACAGGTACTGCCTCTCCCTTTCGCGCCCATGGACCTCAGGGCAGGAGGGGAGAGGATGCAACCTTTTACAGTGACATCTTCTAAGAGTTGATTTGTTTCACTTTAATTGTCATCATTAACACAGGGGTCAGTGACACTGCCCTTATGTTATAGGGCTGAGGCATGTGAGCTCACCCCTGCTCTCAAAGAACTCTTGTCATGGATGCTAACCATGATCATTCGAGAGCAGCTGTTGTTACTAAGAATGCGAGCTGAATATTTCTCTACCATAATAATGCCAAGGATGATTCTCGTCATGCAATGGAATGGGTGAGTGTCAGGAAAGGTTAAGGAGGTGTAAAGAATAGAGAGGGTACAGGCAAATGGAGAGGGGAGGAAAAGATAATGATGACATACGTGTTTACGATAAATGGAAGAAGGGATGAGAAGTGGTCCCTTGGGCACACAACTCCTACACCGAATTATAAACGCTGAGGACTCCTCCCTCAATGCATAAATGGCTCCGTTTGTGTACTTGTCTGCCTCTGTCTGTCTGGGTCACAAGGGTGCACAGGCACGACAGCTGCGTCTTTTGAGACATCTCAGCAGCCGCGAGAGTAGCGGATGATGGCAACTCATTGTTTACGAGACTTGTGAGGGAGGTTCATCACGGGTGACGTTCCCCTCACCAACACTTTAGCCAGTACCATTGTTCATGGTGCTTCAGCCGACACCAGAGCACAAGTTCTATATCCACCTCTGCCATTACTTTTTTTTTTTTTTACGAGATTTAGCATACTTGTACTGTATTAAACATAAGACATGAAAAAAAACAAATTGACTTGAAGCTCTTCTTCAGTAATCACGGCTACAACAGATGTATTTAGCACTCCAGTGAGCTAGTTTGTGTCTATCCCATCAGAACAGACTTCATTAGAGTAACTTCTCGAAAAGAAAGCTCCTCCTTCGCTACCCAGCACCCGTTCCAAGCATTAATATCTGCCAGTGTGGTGGTGTCTGGTCCTGCCAGTAGCACCGCCAAGCTCGCTACCCCGTAAGGAGCCTTCAGCTTTAACACGCCGTTGCCACCACCTCCCAGGGTTCCATAGCTCCACCTGCCATACCCGGAGCTCCAGTCTTAAGTGAAGTGTAGAAGACACCGGTAGAGGTTCCCTCCACGTCACTTTACAACAGATATAAAGGAAGACAGATCATGTTTGCTGTTGAAACTCATTCCTTCACTACACTGCCCCACATTCGTAAACGATTCTGAAGTAATTTAGAGTGAGAAACTTACTTTAAGATTTTTTTGATTTCACTATTTCTTTTTTCATTCCCTCTAGGCACAATATTTTGTTATGAATTTACGGCTTAACTTCGTGAAAAAGGAGAACACGCAAGATTTGGTTTGATATTACTACGGTCCCACACACAGTCGAGCCCTACATTCATTTGCAATTCTTTCCTTGCGGACGCAAGACCCCCCCCCCCCCCCCCTCAGCAGCTAGCTCAATTTCACCCCAAGAGTAATTCACATGTCTGCCAGCAATATCTCCCAGCGCTGACCTACCTCCCCCATATATGTTCACACTGGCGGGGCACTTTGCTGGGTACTGGTGGTACGGCATCGTGCGAAAGGTGACACTTCAAGCATACTAATGCGATCGACAACCTAATCGGACACTGACACGGATCCGTGGAGGGGCACGGTTACTCCCGCGTTGCCTAATGGGTGTTGGGAGCATGTACTACAACTATACGATATATTTCTATGCGACACGCTCCCTGCATGCCGATCACGTCAAGCAAATGAGATTGTGTTTACATCACAGCAAGGAGCAGGGGGGATGAGGAGGGAGGGAGGGGATAGAAAGGCACGTCCCAGCAACAAAGTTATCACGACATGAGCAGCTGGAGGGCTCATGAAAAAAAAAAAAACATAACAAGGTCACAAGCACCATCTTGGGAACCCCCGTAAACACTAGACCACAGCCCCTCGCATCTGATCGGACCCAGCCCTGTCACGCCAACACAAGAGCTTTTTGCTGGCTCGCCGCTCTCCACGTGATAACAGAGACGTGTTCTGCAGCAGCCGTGGTTCCCTAGATTTCGAGTTAATGCTGAATTTCTTTAAGTGATTCACGAGGCAGCACTTTTATTTTTTTTTCTCTCTCCCCCATTTTCGACAGGGATTCGTGAATGAGATAGTTGGCACTATCCCTTTTTTCGAGGTGCGATATAGACCTACTCACCTGAGTTATACCAGAAGTTGACTGGTGCGTCCGGAGAGGCTGGCGAGTACTTAAGTGGTGCCTGTGATGAGGCAGGAGGCGAAGGTGTCGTCGATGTCACTGGCAGGGTCAGGGAAGTCACGTGACTAGAGGTCAGGTGGGGAAGGGCCAGATCACCCAGTCCGGCGGTGGACACCCCCGTGTCGGTGAGCTGATCCAGGTCAAGGTAGGTCTCGTACCACAGGTCCCTCATCTAGGACTAGAGAGGTCACGATCTAGGTGATGTATTCTTGTATATTCTCTAACACACGCTCTAGGCACGACCGACACACACCCACAACCGAGGCCGACCGTCTTCACAACACGATAACTGCTGTAAAGCGTCTGCGGCCAAGTTATAAAGCCATGACGTCACACTACCTCACCGCCGAGTCACAGTGTTGACGTCATGGCATTATCAGCCAATGGCAGACCCACCCACCAACTCAGATGGCTAGCGCGAACTCCAGGATTGGCTGCTGCGTGTGACGACATCGACAACGTCATATCGATCTGCTACGTCATTGTGCGGGTGGGAACGCATGCGCCGTGAAAGAGCCTAGGAATGCTGGAAGCAAGTATAAGATAATGCACAGGAACTGCGAGAAGACCAACAGGCGCTAGGAGTAATGCGTACAACATTATTGTTTCGCATGATTAATGTTTTGAAGTCTTATAATGGAAATGAGCCAAACTACTTGCCACTGGTGTGGAGCGAGGGAGAGAGACCAGGGGCCGGGAGTAAGGCTAGCGGGGTCGCGCTCGCAGGCGGGTGTGTCCCGGGCCTTCCGGCGTTGCTGGGGTAGGCTGCACCATGAGCGAAAAGCACATCGTTTTCCCACAAACTATCGCCCACACCTGACGACCGCTTTGGATAATCGACAATGAAATCAGTACAGCACTCTTATCCTGTGTGGGTGGCTGTGGTTCCCTTCTCCGAGTGCACCATATAATGAAGGGACAACTGCACTGGAGGATTTCATTTTCGGAAGGGTACCAAGTTTGAGGGAGCAGGATGTGGGACGTCTCCGTCCCAAACTCCACTAAACGTTTCGGTAAATATGACAAGACGGCCTGTCGAAGGAAAGCATTGGTTAATAATGAGAATGGTGGGGGTAGAGTGGGAGGTCAGATGACAGGCGAGAGAGAGAGAGAGAGAGAGAGAGAGAGAGAGAGAGAGAGAGAGAGAGAGAGAGAGAGAGAGAGAGAGAGAGAGAGAGAGAGAGAGAGAGATGCATAGTTACACGGGGTAATATGCAAAGAGGATAATGAAGACAACAGACGCTAATAAAACACAAAAAAATACATAGACGCTGACACTTTATAAACAAAATAGAAAAAGAAAAAGAAAAAAAAAACCCAGTCAGTAACAGAAAAAAGCAGGACAAGAAAAACAGAGTCAAGCAGAAGAAAATAGATTCTCGTTGGAAAACAGAAAGGCAAATGAGACAGAATAAAACAGTGTCACGTGAGAAATTAGACAAACAAATTAGGAATAGACACCAGACTTAAAGAAACATGGGTCCTGACAGATGAATGGGCAGCGGGTGCAGAGAACAGAACCAAACAAGCAAACAGGATAAGAGGGAGGTCAAATGCTAAATAAAAGAGACACACTAATTTCAAGTTAACAGCAGCAACGGACCAACTTAACGGGAAGAAGAGAGGTATTAAACAGAGAGAAAGAAACAGTCGCAAGAGAGACAGACAGACTGACTGTACGAGATACAAACGGACATCTAAGGCATTAAAACATGTGCAGTGAGCTGAGCGAGACCAGCTCTGCCCTACTACCCCTCCCTCCCCGATGCTCCCGGGGCAACACACACACACATACACACACACACACACCCTCCCTCCCTCCTCCGCCTTCCCAAACTATACCCGCTCCCTCCTCCCTTCCATCCCCCCCCCCTCCAAACAACATACCCAGCCCCTTAACCCCTCTCCCTCCCAACGGAGATACCCACTCCACTAACCTCCCCTGTCCTCCTCCCGCCTCCTCCCACACACGGATGGAGTGGTGTCCCGTAACTTACCTTACCACTTGTCCCAACTATATCTCGCTCCCCTTATGGTACCCTCAACCCTCGCTCCATAGAAACTTCTGTCCTTTCCACCTGTTGTTCTTCGCTGGGCTATTAATATGTCTGGGCTTTTACTTTACCTGAGCTTTATATTAACCGTATATATATATTTTTTCATATCTTTCGTCTGCCAATAAATTTCTCATCATTCTTCTATCTATACATCTTGTGATTTTGTTTATTTTTTTTGCTACATTTACCCTACCAGTAAATTGTCATTTTCTAAGCACGGGCTCAAAATGCTCTTTCTTTTGTGACCTGAATGTATCACATGAGCATATGAATTCTAAATGCAAAATCATATAGTTTAATGATAACGTTATCAGGAGTGATAACGCCAATCTACATCATTATATACAGTCATATCAAGATACCTATTCGCCATGAATGAACCGCATTCAGCGTCTAATCACGAGTGTTAGTTAAATCTCTACTTAATTCACCACGGCCAAACAAACATCTCTGGCGAGCGATATCCCCAGCCACTAACATTCAGTGAGCTGCTCTATCGTAGCGTCCCGTCACTGTGCACTCCACGACGGAACTACTCTCCCTCCTCCTCCCCCCCCAAGCTGACCTTGGGAATGACGTGTGGAGTAAATCAAGGGAGCGGAGTGATTCATGTTCGACAGGTACGGCTTCATTCACAAGTCTGGCCGGTCGGGGAAAGTCCCGGGCCTGGCCACCCCGCACTACCTGCCGGACACACACACACACACACACATACACACACACACACACACACACACACACACACACACACACACACACATACATACATACACTCTCGTAGTACGATAGATGTGGATGACTGTAATAAGCTCAGAGAAGAAGCTGTGAATGAAGAAAGTGTAAAAGAGAATCGAATAAGTTTTATGAGCGTAGAATAAGTACAACTGATGAGGACCTATGTGTTCACAGTACCCTCCTCGTGCTGTACAAAGACGTAATGACACACACACACACACACACACACACACACACACACACACACACATGCGCGTGCGCGCGGACTCCGGCAGAACCTGGGAAATACCCCCTCAGCTTTGGGGGTTCTCTGACATCCTCTACCCCCCCTACAATCCTTACTCCCCCCTCCCCCGCGTCTGTCGCAATGTCGGTGTTGGCATCGTGTGGGTCATCGCCTTCTTCAGCGCCTCCTGCGGCAATTGTGGAAGTACTTTTGGGTACGGTAGGAGGCGCAGGTGCTGTGGTGGCTATACAGGGACTCACAAAATGCTCATTGCAGAGCAACAGTCTTCTTCGTCATCATCATCATCATCATCATTATCATAATCATCATTATCATTTCCTTTACCGCAGTCGCCATCTTTCCTACCACTGTCACAACTGTGTCTTGCTATAATTTATACTATCTCTATTCTCCCTTATCAGCACCACTAGCATTTTCCCCAACACCAAAACCACCACGGCTTCCTCCAACACCGTCCTCACACACTGACTCACTACCACACCACTACCACCAAATTCAGCTCTAACAACCTCTCTCTCTATATGCACACCAGTTACTCGAATCACCAGTATTATTACAACCGTCAACCACAACTGCAAAAGAAACACCAGAAGGAGCAGTGAGGGTATCATTATCATCATTACCATCAATTACCAGTAGCAGCCATACGAGCAACACCAGAAGCAACCATACCAGCAACACCAGAAGCAACCATACCAGCAACACCAGAAGCAACCATACCAGCAACACCAGGAGCAGCACCAACAACAGCCAAACAAATAAATGAATACAGAAAAAATAAAAAAAAGAGTATCATGAAATAGAAGAAGAAAAACTGAGTATACGAAATAAGTGATAAAAGTTGAAGAAGACGAAGAAGAAGAAGAAGAAGAAGAAGAAGAAGAAGAAGAAGAAGAAGAAGATAAAGAAGAAGAAGAGGAAGAAGAAGAAGAAGAAGAAGAAGAAGAAGAAGAAGAAGAAGAAGAAGAAGATAAAGAAGAAGAAGAGGAAGAAGAAGAAGAAGAAGAAGAAGAAGAAGAAGAAGAAGAAGAAGAAGAAGAAGAAGAAGAAGAAAAGAGAGAAACAGAAATCATATGAATGAATCACGAGAATATGAATGAAAGGAAGAAAAGAAGGGAGGAAATGACGGGAGATTAAAGAGGAAATTGGTGTTTTAAAGACAGAGGAAGGAGGAGCGAACTTAGTTGATAAGATGAATCAGAGACACAAGAGAGGAAGCACAGGAAAGAGGGATGGACGCAGTAATAGACAAGAGCATCATAATGACGTCACTCCCTTACTTCCTTCTATCACTCTGTACATTGAGAGGATGTCCCGTGTATGTGTGTGTGTGTGTGTGTGTGTGTGTGTGTGCACAGTGGAAGACACATGGGCCATATATACAGGGTTAAGAGACGGGGTAACACGATTGTAAAACTCTCCCCCTATAACACACAAACAGCAGTCACACACACACACACACACACACACACACACACACACACACACACACACACACACACACAAGCTTTCCTACACACGTTATAATCCTTTCCTCCACCCACGCCTTCTGCAGGTAGCTAAGCTGGGCTGGGACGGCCTTCCACCCACGGCTTCTGCAGGTAACTGGTCTGTGACGGCCCTACAGCGACGTAATCCCACAGCGGATCATGGAGCAATGGCCTTTGTCTACCTGCCGGCCCTGTTCCCCCCTTGCCCCTGCCTACCTTAGGAGTCTGTGGGTCTTCCATTTCGCAGATGTAACTCAGGCCGCCAACAACAGAGCCCTTTGCTGTGTAGGTGAACGGCAGCGCAATTTTCAAGAACTAAAATCTTAAACATTCTGCTGGACGGTACAACTAAAGGAAAATTCTTAATCTAACTAAATTTTGGGCTATTTAATCTAAGTTGACAATTACGATTTGGATAGGCTGATGAACTTCGTCAAATGTCCTCAGAGTCTGTGGCATCTTAATATGGCGTATAGAATGCAAGGGAAATCATCTCTAAAATCCACATAGACGATCTCCAGATATGTAGTGGTATGATCCCATCACTGGTCTACGTATCAGAGAGAGAGAGAGAGAGAGAGAGAGAGAGAGAGAGAGAGAGAGAGAGAGAGAGAGAGAGAGAGAGAGAGGAGGAGAATGGTCAGGGATAGGTAGAGCAGGTTGCGTTGCGAGAGGGGGAAGAAGATGAAAACAAGAGTCAGGTGGCGAAGAAGATCTGCTAAGAAAGGCTTCCCGAAGTATTACTACTTTTTTTTTTTATATATCTCAACTCTTTCCACTGACCACAGGAACTCCAGACAGATCACCTCAGCACTCTTTTTAAGTGAGGAGGGAAGTACTACAAGTCTACTGACAATGGAAGGGGGTGTGAAAAGCCGGTCCTGGGCATCACTTCAAACACTCTAAAAGCCATAAGGGTAGCACCACTCAAGCGGCTGGTCAACATACTACAGAACTATACTGACGAAAGAAGAAAAATGAAAAAAAAAGGAAAACAAAGCAAAGCTGTTCCTCCCGAACAGAAAACGGAAACCGAAGTTCATGTTAAGATACTGAGCCGTGGCATGATGTGTTCCTACCGCCATCAAGCGTTTAATCTAATAAAATCATAGTTTACTCCTCTATTGTCTCCTTCAGTAGTGACCTTAGGGGAAAATATAAGAGTAAAGGCCATATTCCTTCTAGCAGATGAAGGCATAAACAGAATTCTATGCCTGGAATATTTGTCCCATACATTTTCTTTTTCATGGAAGGTTGGTGGCAGTAAATAGCTGATGGTGACTGAAAGTGTTTGTAGAGATGATGGTGAAGGCGACGGCACAACAGTCATGATCAATGATGGTGACAGCGCTGATGGTGATAATACTGACAGTGTTGGTGGTAGTAGTGGAGAGAGAGAGAGAGAGAGAGAGAGAGAGAGAGAGAGAGAGAGAGAGAGAGAGAGAGAGAGAGAGAGAGAGAGAGAGAGAGAGAGAGAGAGTTGGGATACCTCCACGCACACACAAACACACACACGCATGTCGCATGTGTGTGGAGTTCGGTCAAGTTCCTCGTGTGCTGGAGGAGGAGACCGTGATGCGTGGTGATGGGGTGGGAGGAGAGGTGGCAGGACGGGGTAAAGACAGGTGAGGCGGGTGACAAGAGACGTGAGCTGAGTGAGTCCAGAAAGACGGGCGTGGTGGATGACTGGGACAGAGTAATGTATACTGGATGATGTGTGTGCGTGTGCGTGTGTATGTGTGTGTGTGTGTGTGTGTGTGTGTGTGTGTGTGTGTGTGTGTGTGTGTGTGTGTTGGGTAGGATGGGCGTGGTGGAAGAGCAGGATGGATTTGGGAAAGGGTTGTGGGATAGGGGGGTGGGTGTGGGATGGTGGAGGAGATGACTGAGGCTGTCTGGGGACTTGGCTCACTAACTGGGTGTGAAAGTTTCATGGTGATCAGGTCTCCTGTTGGGCGGGACAACCTGGGGTCGAACCCAGGCTCGGCTCCACACACACACACACACACACACACACACACACACACACATCACCAGCAGCTCAGCTGAGGGAAAAAAACGCATAAACACACACACACACACACACACACACAAACAAACGAGAGAGAGAGAGAGAGAGAGAGAGAGAGAGAGAGAGACGGGAGGAGCGTGACAGACAGTCGACAGGTGAAAGACGGGTGTAGCATGATAGATAATTGACAGGTGAGGGACGTGTGTGGCATGAGCAGTCGGCTGGAACAGTATAATAAATTCAACAAATGAAAGATTGAAATACGATGATAAATTCATCACTTGGAAGACAGCGAGAAAATTATAAAATCAACGTACGGAAGACCAAACCGACAGGGCTTATTGCTAGACGGGTACAATGCTTATCAACACTGGAAAGCTTTGGTGTTGGAAGATAGAGACGAAGACAGGACACTGGAAAGCTTTGGTGTTGGAAGATAGAGACGAAGACAGGACACTGGAAAGCTTTGGTGTTGGAAGATAGAGACGAAGACAGGACACTGGAAAGCGTTGGTGTTGGATGATAGAGACGAAGACAGGACACTGGAAAGCGTTGGTGTTGGATGATAGAGACGAAGACAGGACACTGGAAAGCGTTGGTGTTAGATGATAGAGACGAAGACAGGACACTGGAAAGCTTTGGTGTTGGATGAAACAGACGAAGACTGGAGAAGAGATTTCATCATTCCTGACACCCTCCTTCCCTCCACCCCGCAAACATTACGAGTGATTTCACTCCAAACAGGGACATAAGACCAGTGTGGGAGGGACAGCCACCATCGTCCTCTAGACCTGAGGCCGGCCAAGGCCATTGCGACGACACGCTGTCTTATCCACACTGCCATGTCGTAATTTCCTAACGGTGGTGGTGGGGTGTGTGTCACTGGTAACGGTGGGGGGTGGGGTGGGGGAGTGTCACTTGTAACAGTGGGGAGGGGATGTTGATGGTAACGATGGGGGTGTAATTATCAACAGTAGGGGGGGGGGGTATCACTGTTACCAGTGGGGGATGTCAATGGTAACGGTTTGGGTGTCATCAATGGAGGTGGGGATGTCGTTGGTAAACGGTGGAGTTTCACTGTTTACAGTGGGGGTGTCATTGGTAACGGTGAGAGGTGTCACTGGTAACGAAGCGGGGAGGGTGTCCTCATTGGTAACGGCGGAGATGTCATTTTCAACGGTGGAGTGTCTCTGGCGACGGTATGGTGTCACTGGCAACGGTGGGGTGTCAATTGGCAACGAAGTCATCGTTAACAATTTGCTTTTATTATACTCGTCTAATCGACAAAGCATTAGGAACAGAGGAAACAATGGTCCCATTTACATACATCCTCTCTTTTGCTGTCACTTATAATGCATCGAAACCAGAACCCACCATCCACAGCCAAGCCCCCAGAGACTATTCCATGATTCACCTTAGCCGCTTCATAGGCCTTGGTGTTGTCCATTGATAGCAAGTCGCCTCTCCATATACCAAGTCGATCCAATTCATTCTTTCCCATGCATGCCTCTAACCCTCCTGAATGTTAAGTCCACGATACATCAGGGACTCTTTCACTCTAACCGCCTCTCCTTTCTTGGTATATCCCTCAGCGTTTGATACACAGATCCCTTTGGTCAGTTTTTCTTCGCTCATCCTCTCCATATGTCCAAACAATTTCAGCACACCCTTGTAAGCTCTTTCAATTAGACTGCGCTTACTACCAAATCTCCATTACTTGATCACCCTACTTCACACTATAGACAGTCCTCGTGTATTTCATTTCTAACACATCCACCCTCTCCCGTTCTTAGCATCCATACAGCATCGCTGGGACTACTAGTGTACGTACTCATCTTTGCCCTCACAGATGCTAAGCCAATATCACCATCATCATGACACCGGATGTACCAATGTTACAACGATCTGTCTGGATATTTGTAATTACATAGGAAATACAGTAATTAACAATTTCACGGCTCCAATCGGAAGGGTTGCAAGACGGTGCTTTTGAGTAGAGTGATTCCTACGCCGAAACGTTTTATTGTCCTTAATACAATGGAAATGCAGTTTCCTACACTTCCAAAATCTGAGGGGAATAAAGGACTATCCTCTTCTCCAAGGAGAAAACATAGCTCACATGGTTTCTTATCCTGAATCTCCTGAATACTCTTTTAAAGGTTTGAAATATTCTGACGACGATGGATAGAGGAGGTGATTCCATTTTCTTTTTTCTGAAATAAGGGGATTAGAAATTCTCTTGTTTTTCTGTATTCGTTGGGTAATCTATGCTATATTAATTACTTCATTTTCTAAAAAAATTCTTCATGAAGTAACAGATTTTTTTTTCTATATCTAAATGATATCCCAATGTATGAATCGGCAGCTTTACGTGAACCAAGAGAAAAAGAAAAAGGGAGAGAATTTTCCTTTCTTCCTGAACCCAATGATAAGAAAACATAAAAAAGGTTAATTTTCCTGTTTTTCCTGAGGCTAGTTTTTCCCTATGACACCATCGAGACATTGTGTGATCAGAATAAAACACCTGACATGCTTATTTCCGTACTAACCAAACAATAGCAGCATCAGTGCCTCCCTTTCATCGAGAAAACAATGTAATTTAAAATCGCTATTGTCACCCTTTATTAACTTGATGTTCGTTTTCTATGCATAATCATATGATTTAAATAACGATATCTTTTTTTCTTTTTTCATACAGGGTCGTTTATACAGTTTATGTGTCGATATGCTGACTTACATTCTAAAGATGATGTATCCTACCACGGTGAGGTATATATTCGGAGTTGATTTTAAAGATATTTTCTCTTTTGCATTATAAATGGCAACTCTTTCACAACTACGTTAGACATCATACAAATTTTTTGTGTGTCTTCAAACTTATATCTAACGATACCTCCATCATCCGCGATGTATGAGTATCAGTCTACCTCATCAAACTGTCTTTTAACCTCGTACTGACGATTGAATCCTGACTGAATCCCATAAGGAAGGTTCGGGTGCTATTCGTGGGGAGACGGACGGGCGCGTTATAAAAACCTGGAGAAAGAGGTTTAGAATCTTCATACTACATTTGCAGCTATGGGCTCTTTGTGATAACTCTTTGTGTGTGTGTTACGGGGAGAGAGTTTTACACTCGTGTTGCCCCGTCTCTTAACCTTGTATATATGTACTATGTCCTTACTCTTATGTAAGTACACACACACACACACACACACACACACACACACACACACACACACACACAACACTCGAGCTTTGGGCAGGTACCCATTTATGTGGACCGACTGCTCCTGTCGAGGATTCGAACCCACCCGAACTTATTCATGGTCAGTAACGCTAACCATTAAACCTCGGTGGCCCGTGTGTATTACTGGTGTTGTAGTCAATGGAAAGAATATCTGTCCATAGGAAAACTTGGAAGACATGGGAAAGCAATGGACGGAAAAATGTAAAAGCTCGGGAGCATATACAGGAGGGGAGGAAGTTAAAGAGCAATTGGACTGTCCACCAGGGTTAAGAAAGTGTTAAGACATGATTATAGTAACCCACATCATTCGAGGAACGAGATGAACAGTCCTGAGCAATTACTAGTGTTCGAAAGAAACTAGTGTCTCTTGAAACTATAAGATCTGAGAGATGACACCCTTCGATACACTTGTAAGAAGTTCGACCTCATGGGAGTTCGACTGCACAAGATCGTTAAAACTGGTCGAGTCGTTTATTACATCTGCAGAGAAGAATGCAAAGGGAATGAAAGAACCAGACGACCTTAGAAACAAGGTAATCGAAAGTTATTTTCCTGTCCAAAATAAAAGAGAGACAAGGGCCAATGACTGAGATGGGTATGTTAAAGACACCCCCCCCCCCAAAAAAAAAAAAAAAAACCATACTTTTAAGGGGCCATTTAACCCTTGCGATGGTTTATCATGGTCATCTGCGATCATCCTAATCTACACACACACACACACACACACACACACTCACACACTAACTTGGTTTCATTCAACTTGACATCTGTGACACACTGTGACAGGAGGGAGAGAGGAAGGAGAGGAGACAGTAGTGCTTGAGTGTGAGGTATATAGAGAATCATAAGCTGCCTTAAGGTCGCCAAAATATTACAGCTTTTTCAAGCGATGGTCCGCTGAAAACATTGCCCGTGACGAGAACACCTGCACAGTGGGAAAGTGTCGTCTACAGTTGCCGCCGCAAGTGTGTGTGTGTGTGTGTGTGTGTGTGTGTGTGTGTGTGTGTATGTGTAAAGCGACAGGTGTGACCGCTGACAGGAGAACACACGTACGTCAGGAGACGTTTGTTCCTCCCTGGTACAGTTATTGTTACGTGTGAGGCGGGAGGTGTGTGATGTCTACAAAAGGTAACATGACAGGCCATGATCTGGTTCCTATCGTATGATGGTTGTATACATAATACTGTGGTCTCCATCTGTTTGGAATCTGGATCCACTTTCCCCTCCCTCTTTCATTGTGTGTGTGTGTGTGTGTGTGTGTGTGTGTGTGCTGTACGTACTCCCACCCGCACATCATCATCCTCACTAGCAGCAGCAGGATAAGGCAATCCCTTCTACCAAGACCCCTCCACCCCAAGCTGTTCCATGGTTCCATGGCAATGCCTCACCCAGCGTCTTTTCGAACCCAAGTTCGGATCACCGACGCACATCCGAACGGGCAAATCTACCCGTAGGCAACATAGTGACCAGGCTACAGACCCTGACGTGCATCATCCGCTGCTTCATTATACTCTTGAACCTTAAGCTCTTGAACACGACGGACCGACCTTTGGGCATGAGAGGAGGGCTGGCCTTTGACCTGACCCTGGTGAATCAGGTCAAAAACGAGGCCACCAGATCCAACCGTCGTGCTCAAGAGTCGTATGGTGCGTGTTCAAGAAGGTATGAAACCAGGCGAATGAAAATATGATATCAATAACGTACACAGAATAATGATAAATAAGATATAAGTATGAAATGAGGGAAATCTAACAGAAGATCGAATGTTAGACGATGAGGTATGAATGTGAAAACACTACAGATAGAATATGATCGAGATTACGAGACTGAATGTGAGAGACGATGATTTGAACAGACAGATGTCTCAAGACTTTCAACCCTTTTTTGTGGACTTCACTGGGGTAGGGTTGATTCTACCTGACCCATCTCTCGTGTGGAGGGCGATGCTCCTGCTGTATATGGATATTTAGAGATACTAACGTAAATGGTTAGGGGAAGGTCTGACAGACGACACTAATCTAGTGTGTGGGTCAGTGGCAGCAGGAGACGGTCAGTGAGAGGCGGCTCATCATTCAAGATGATGATGATGATGTTATATCAGGATTATGATCAAGAATGATGATGATGATGATGATGATGATGATGATGACCATGATAGAAGATCATTACCAGTACGAAGATGATGATAATGATGATTACAATAACAACACTCGAGAGGGATGACATGACGAGGTTAAGAAGCCAAATGAGGAGGACCCCCAGCACAACCACCAATACCCGCCCACCACCGCAGAGGATAAGAGAGGAACTAACAACACACACACACACACACACACACACACACACACACAATAACAACCCTCGAGGAGACCTGGTGTGGGAGACCCTGAGTCTCAACAACACAACCGTCGTGGGTGAGAGAGAGAGAGAGAGAGAGAGAGAGAGAGAGAGAGAGAGAGAGAGAGAGAGAGAGAGAGAGAGAGAGAGAGAGAGAGAGAGAGCACAAAGAACGTAACGAAATGGATAATAACCTGAAGTGTAAACAGCGGGTTAAGTTACGCAAGACGTCGGTGTGGGCTGGACCCCATCTCCCAACACCCTCTCTCTCTCTCTCTCTCTCTCTCTCTCTCTCTCTCTCTCTCTCTCTCTCTCTCTCTGCCCCCCCACCCCAACACCAACACCTCCTCCCTCCCTACCCATGCCGGCCGTCACCATGGCAACCGCAGACGCCAAACACCTCAGCGGGGACCTGAAAGATTACGGTAAACAGCGCCTTGACGTCATCAACCCATGGCTACTTGAACAAACGCAGAGAACTTCGCTGAGGCAGCTTAGAAAAGCTGGTAGTGGGGGAGGAGGGGAGTGTGTAGGGGGCTCTGAGAATCCGACATCAACAACATGGCTTATGCAGGTGTAGGGATACCATAGCAAGTTGCTGGGGAACGTCCAAAAGGAAGGTGATCTGGTCGTAAACACTGAGTCTACAGTGTTATGACTTGGTGTGTTGTCGTCTGGGGGTTTTGTTGACAAGTCTGGATATTTGTTGTGCTGGAGGGGTTGGGTGGAATCGTGGGTAGTGTTTACACCAAGGCATGAGGCTCGTGTGATACTCGTTGGTCTGTGAATGGCGAGATCAAATCACCGACTGGAGGAAGGGACGGGAGAGGGGGGCATTTACGTGACATCTATCAGGTCTATCAGGTTGTGAGATCTTCGGTATTTTCTCTCTTGTATTCTTTTTGCTGCTGTTGTTGTTGCTGTCGTCGGTGACTGAGTGAGGGTGTGTGTGTGTGGAGGTGGGTGTGGGAGGGATGGTGTGTGTGTAGAGAGAGAGAGAGAGAGAGAGAGAGAGAGAGAGAGAGAGAGAGAGAGAGAGAGAGAGAGAGAGAGAGAGACTCTCTCTCCTCTCTCTCCCATCTGTGTCTTAAATCAACGTCTTGTGCATCTTTGGTTCTTTATTACTACTGCTCCTTTCTGCTACTGCTGCTACTGCTGCTCCTACTGTTACTGCTGCTTATCCCACTCCTGCTGCTGCTGCTGATGCTGTTAGTGCTACTGCTAACTACTGATGCCATTCCTAACACTAGTTAATACTGGTGGTTCTGTTACTACGGGAAATTCCACTATTGGTGGATGCTGCTATTGCAACTGCCACTGACATTACAGCTGTTATTACTAATCCTTATCTTGTGTTGCCACGAAAACACACGCGTGTGTTGCACATACGTGTTGCACGAAAACACACGTATGTGCTCCAATACAAACACATTGAGAAGTGAATTGTTTTCAGGTTTTAAAATCGCGAGATGAGACCCTACGAATGTAAACCTCACTCCATGTATGTACAAAAAACGCGATCATAGAGACATAATCACATGTGTACACATAAATTTAATCACAAGATGAGGCCCTACGAATGTAAACCTCACTCCATGTATGTACATAAAACGCGATCATAGAGACATAATCACATGTGTACACATAAATCTAATTACAAGATGAGGCCCTACGAATGTAAACCTCACTCCATGTAAGTACAAAAAACGCGATCATAGAGACGTAATCACATGGGTACACATAGATACACGCAGACAAACACTTCGGCGAGGCTACATCTTCGTCAATGGACGAAAAGGCGTCGAATCTCGCTGTGGACTCGCTCTAAAGGAGCACATGACCTCCCTGGTCCTGACTGGAGCGCAGACTTGGAGCTGCAAAATCATACACACACACACACACACACACACACACACACACACACGCGCAAGCATAGCCTCGCACACGCATTATAATACCGTGTGATCAATATCTTTCAGTACAACGATCAGAATGAGCAATACTCCCGAGTAATATGATCGAGTATCAGGACGACCGAATATCATTATTATGATCGGTTACCATGACGGTGGAACACCATGATCAGTCGCATACCATGACTACCCAGTACCATGACACTAAGAACCATAAGAACAAACATCATCTGATATCGCGTTATGGTGACGTCATCATGGTTAATCAAACGTTTCCAATTGAATGAGCCAACGATATCATGAAGGCCATATCTATCACTCTTCTGTACGTGGTCTATCGCGCAACATCCACGAAATTCTTAAAAAAAAAGAAAAAAAATAACTCCTAGATGCTAAATTCCTCCGAGATAGTTTGTCTCGTGGAATATCCACACGTTTTTGAACAATGCTAAGACGATTTACACACTAAGGCAGAGCTCTTCTGGTTACACCCGACGGGTGTTCAGAGAGCTCTCAGTCTCCCGTGGAGGGAATAGCAGGAGGGGCAAGCAGCTACAAGAGTCATGTCATGTGACTCTGTCTCTGGGGCTAGCCACAGCCAGAGTGGGTGGTGAGACCCGCTGAAGAACATCATACATGTACTCTCTCTCTCTCTCTCTCTCTCTCTCTCTCTCTCTCTCTCTCTCTCTCTCTCTCTCTTTAATGTCCTATGCATTACCATCTGCCACGCTGGATAGACTCTGTCATGCCACTGAAGTGAAAACCCGTGATAAGTAACGCAGCAGCTTCTGAGGCTGGACACTACCTGTCTGTGCTGTATGGTGGGTCTCTAGAGGCGTGACACGGAGGGGGAGGAGAGAAGCTGGCAAGGGTGGGGTATGGGTGGAAGAGGGAGGGAGGGGGGGATTTTGCGCGGGGGTAAGTGGGAGGGAGGATTTGGTGGGAGGCGAGCGACCAGGCGAGGTGGAAGCACTGGATAGAGAGAGAGAGAGAGAGAGAGAGAGAGAGAGAGAGAGAGAGAGAGAGAGAGAGAGAGAGAGAGAGAGAGAGAGAGAGAGAGAGAGAGAGAGAGAGAGAGAGAGAGAGAGAGAGAGAGAGAGAGAGAGAGGCTGGTGCTTGAGGTGGGTGGGAGGGGGGGGGGAAGCTCAAAGGTTGCTGAAAGAATTGATAATTTCTCTAGTTACTTATTTCTTTCCATTCGTTGTGTTTTAAGTTATTCTACATAACTAAAACTTTAATCCCATTTGCCCTTTTCTTTTCACACACTCCTGGTTTCGCCTCATTTTCGTATTTCAGCGTTTTCCTGCTTCCGTTCCTCTTCATCTATTTCTCACAGTCCTGTTTTCCTTGCTTTTGTTACTGAGATAAACATTTTGTTCTTGCGGTTCTTATTCTTACCCTTTTACATAAAACATACAGGCATTTTCTTTATATTCTTACCTTTTCCAAGTATTTCTGCTTTCATGGACACTTCTTTTTCTTCATTATCATCGATGTTTTCTTTGATTTCTAAATATTTTTCCTTGGAAAGTAAGGCGAGGCACAGAATCTCTAGTTCACTTCCACTATAGTCCCCCCTCAACTGTCGACCTGACTGGTTCTCTGTACGGCAGCCTTTAATAATTCCGTGTCACGCCGTAGAGGTAGCTCTCGAAAACCATCCAAAACTTATCTTCACGATGTGGATATTGAGTTCTAAACCCCAAGGAAAAAAAAAATTATACTTTAAATAAGCACATGTAAAAGGGACAGTCATCATTACAGCAACGGAGTTACAATGGCGAGTATTTTAATCTCTATTAATGATTCTTAAAAACGTGAGTCTGATCTATTTTTCTTAGTCGTCTACATATATCTCACTCATTTCACCCATCCGAAGTAAACATAGAAATACAAATGAATTCCAGCCTTCAGGGAATACATATTTATCAGGTACTCGCTGCCTGTATAATCATTGATCGCCAGGTTGAAGTTGAGGAAAGTCGTAAATGATCGCCGCATCAATATTTGATTTAGAAACTTTTATAGCGAACCTCGGGCAACTTCCCGTCTCCATTACAGCGTAATGATACGCGATTCATTCGAGCTTTCTTATTAATAAGTAGAAAAAAAAGCAGACTACACCTCAATTTCTTGCAGTAAGCATTAACACTAACTATAAATGATTTATACTGAACGGGTTAGTCCCTGCTTCATGCGCGTTTTCTGCACGTCATAGAAAGTGGGTAGACGATCGTTACCTGCATAGGGAAGGTCACCAATCCTAGATGGCGCGGGCTGTAGCTCCGTACACTTATGGCCAGATGATAAACTTTAAAACACTGAAATGCCACCTTCAGAGTAAATATCAAGCATTTAGGTATCTTTTCCCCTCATTTTAACGCACACTATCTATGGCTGGTGGTAATATCCATGAGGTTTCATTCATAATACTGCTCGGAACTTCAAAATGTTGATAAGAGAACACTCTCCATGTATGCAGACGCACTTAGTTCAGTTCCAATATCTTCACAGTAGAGGAAAGGACTACTCCCGGCCTGCACAGACTTATACACACGTCAATACGGGCTGTTTTTAACGTTTCTGTCCCAAAGAGAATCACTGTAACACAGCCACTTGCGATGAACACCACTGGGGTCAAGTCGGGCGGGCTACAGGTGGGTTTAAACACACCATAACCTGTTGAGTGGGGGGAGCCTGCCGAACCTAGATGGCGCAGGCCACAACTCTGCTCACTTTTGTTCAAAAGCACCACTTCACAACTCGTCTGAACACCTTTTCTAAGGGAATTTTGAGCGTCCGAGCACTTCCCCGTGATCTGTCCCCATTGTCTGTCATTGTGGGCGAAACACGTCAGCGACAACTTACGATTTTGGGATGAACTCTGGTTGTGCTGGTGTGACGAGCCTGCCACATATGCAGACGTGCCTGGCTAGGCTTCAATTTCTTCCCAGTAGAGGGCAGGGCTATTGCTGTACCAAAACTGACCTACATAGATGCGGAAAATTACTTGGATGAATTATCATAATTGCACACAACATCCCCGTGATCACGCATCATTCCCATAAATAAAATAACAATCTCGTTCGATACTTAGATCTCTAGTTAATCGGAAACTTGCGACAGTTTTCAGAAAGTCCCTTTTAAAGATGATGTACTCCCGGCCAGTACACTAGATGTACTCTCGCCCCCAACACACACACACATACAAATCGCCAGACATGAATTTATGATCTTATTACACGCTTGGGGTGTGCATGAGAAAGCGATGCTGGTATTATTGTAGTCAGTGTCAGCTACACATTTTTTCCCCTCTAACCGAAATCCGTGTGTTTTTTCTTTTCTGAGTCTGCACGTCTGTTTCGATGTCTGTCTGTCTGTATATATATATATATATATATATATATATATATATATATATATATATATATATATATATATATTCTTACCTGCATTCTAGCTTGTTGTTTGTTTGTGCACTTGTCTGTTTATTCTTGTTTTTTTTTTATGTAACTATTTATTTGTACAGAAAAAGGAGGAATTTTTTACACTCGTGGGGCCCCATCCCTTGAACATTCTCTACTGTCATACTATGTCTGTCTGTCTGTCTAGCTACTTGCTTGTCTGTATGTCTGCCTGTTTGTCAGCTTCCGTGTCTGTCTGTATGAATGTCTCCAGTTTGGACACATTTGCCTGTCTGTCTGTCACCACGACTGTCTGTCTATCTATCTGCCTTTTGTGTTTCTGTCAGTATACTATCATCGATCTATCTATCTATCTCCCTTCTGCGGATAGAACTGCGCCTGTCTCTCTGACTGAGTACCACAAAAGCGTAAAGAGGACGTAGAGAGCGTATGTCTGTTTGTCTGAACTTTGGGAAGTACGGCTGGGAGTCTGTTTGTCTGAGGTGGTGCACGTCTGTTCTGTGGAGGGAGGGAGGTGGCTCCTATCTGTGCGGGTGGTATATGACATTTTTCCTTTCATTTACCAAGTCTTTCTCATACTTCCCATCATTCCTGAATAAACTACTATCCAGCAACTACATATATTATCTATCCATCCCTAAGCTGCCGTACCAGCTGCTTCCCTTGCATCCTACTCTTGCCTATCCAGGTGTGTGACCAGCTGTTGGACCAGCTCTTGGGTTGGTTGGCCAGGTGTGCGACCAGCCGTGCATAATTCCAACTGTTCCCACGCTAGAGGAGGAGGAGGAGGAGGAGGAGGAGGAGGAGGAGGAGGAGGAGGAGGAAGAAGAGGAGGAGGAGGAGGAGGAGATGGAGGAGGAGGAGGAGGGGAACAAGAGAACAGCAACAGACGTGGACACGTGTGCATGAATAGTCTCAACATTTGATACCTGGGATATCATAGTCGACGTTCACTAGGATAAAGTTGTCTACCTTCGCATTTCTGGCTGCAGAGCACCAGACGACGATTCTCAGATGAACGTAATTCATCATCACGACTACGATTCATCCCCCATGACCACAATTCATCACGGTCGTCAGTAAACTGTTCTTGGGAAGATCGATGGGATAAGCAGAGAATATACCATGAAGTTAAGTAAGAAACTTGTCGAAAAAAAAAAGATATAAGGAAGTATTTCTAGAGTATAATAGTGGTGGACACACACAACTGTATAAGTTACTCTCCTACAGAACTGGTTCTTCATCATACTCTAACAATGTTCCTTGTGACTTTACACATCAGTTACTGTGTGTGGACTGTTCCTCCTGTCCGTGTTTCATGCCTTGGATTTCACTTAAATCGTAAAATCTACCTAACCGAACGTCCTTTCCATAGATGCAACATATCCATCAGATCTGTCATGCTTCCCTAATAGTCCTCTTGCTGCACATGAGCAGCCATACGCTGCAGCAGTGCCCTGGGTGGTGCTGATATCCAAGGCTTCTTTCTTCAAGCTGCCGTGAACGAACCTTTGTGACCCGGGGACTAAACTCAACGAGTCTCAGGCGCTAAGTGTTTCCTCCTCAGTTCCACCGTTACACATCTTACGCTTGGCGTGAATCAGAAGCGTGTGATAAAGTCCCTTTCCCATAAGGATGTCCAGAAGCGTGTGATAAAAGTCCCTTTCCCATAAGAATATCTACTGTTCCATGGGCTTGATCCTTGAATCGCGATATCCATCTTCCTCTGATCACTTAACCACAGCGTTCATAGTCTGCCAAACTCTTACCGTCCAGCCTTTGCTCCTACAGCAGTGCCTTGTCTTAAAGAGTCCATCACTTCCCTGCTCATGAGTGGAGCGTAGTCTTCAATCGAGAGGAACACTAAATCACTCCAGTATGTTCTATTATGTACGAAAGTTCATCGAAATTTTTAGTGCAGTCCTATTGTGTCGCCGTAGTGATGCCCACACCCGGGCAATGATCCGTCACTGCCAACCTGGTTCAAAGACACTTGCTTTCCTCATAACGGAACACTTGCTTAGACCTACCCGTACGTGTCGGACCCCTGAATGGATCTTCCTGTACGTGTCGGACCCTCGGTTAGAGACCTTCTGTGAGTGTCGCACCTCTGCCGTACTTGTCGAACCCCTGGCTGGACTCACTGGTATCTGTCGGACCCATGGTGAGACCTTCTCGTATGTCTCGAACCCCTGACTGAACCATCTGGTATGTGTCGAACCCCTGGATGGACCTTCTAGTACATGTCGAACG
Organism: Panulirus ornatus; assembly: GCF_036320965.1. Taxonomy (NCBI): domain Eukaryota; kingdom Metazoa; phylum Arthropoda; class Malacostraca; order Decapoda; family Palinuridae; genus Panulirus; species Panulirus ornatus. The sequence goes on from NC_092265.1 coordinate 6,752,080, forward strand.
CTTGAATGGACCGACCTTCTGGTACCGTGTCGGACCCCTCCTTCGCTCGACCTGTGGACTGAGACGTGTCGCTTAATCGTCGGCGGGAGGATCCCACAGCGCGGTTATCTAAGTGTTCGTGCGTCCAGGGTGATGTGACGGGCGAGACCGGGGCTTGTGGCGGTGGTAAAGAGGGAACACTGTGCCCTGGGTATGATAAATCGTATGACTTTCTCGCTTTCACTTTAAGCACGGCGGTGCTGTAAGCTGAGGTTATGGTGATGTTACTATTGTTACTTTGACTGCCCTCTACAACAGATAAAATAAGGGTGGGTGAATAGCTCTACCGAAATAGGTTTACACAAATTACAATCACTCTATAGGTCTATAAGACCTTGTTGTGGCATGCAGATCGTGTTTTCAGCAATTCGCTCAGTGACTGTCATTAGACCGTACGAAAACCAGCAAGACTAGACGAAAACCAGTGATGAATTACTAATCAAGTTCTGTTAAAATACGAGGCATATTTACGTCTCATTGTTCACACGGTCTCGGATATGATCGTTCTGTCACAGCGTTTGTGGGAGAGAGAGAGAGAGAGAGAGAGAGAGAGAGAGAGAGAGAGAGAGAGAGAGAGAGAGAGAGAGAGAGAGAGAGAGAGACAAGAGCCTAACTGTCGTGAATCGACATGAAATAAAATTTCTGAGGAAAGCCAAGCATGTTTCTGCCACATCCTGTCAACAGAGACGTGCACGTTCACGTCCAAGACACTCGCCTGAGGAAGAGAGAGAGAGAGAGAGAGAGAGAGAGAGAGAGAGAGAGAGAGAGAGAGAGAGAGAGAGAGAGAGAGAGAGAGAGAGAGAGAGAGAGAGAGAGAGACCCGCTAAATGTCACAACACTCACGAATTCTCATCAACGTTGCGATCAATATCAACTGTTGAACAAATTCCGGGAGAAATGATGAGATCCCCATCCTTTGGCTGATGAACTTTTCTGGTCAATCTGCCACGAATTCCTTATTTTCTGGCTGTAATTTCATCATCAGTTGGCTCTTGATCTCCTTCTCTGGCTGTACCCTCCCTATCTTGACTCTATCCGGCAGCAGTTTCATCAACAATCTTTGTATCATGGTGGAGGGTGTGTCGTCGGCCGAGCCTTGAAGGAGGACCCTAATGTCTCCAAGCTCAAAATACGAATCAATTTACGCGTAAATGAAGCCAGTTCCCGCTGGCCATAGATCCTAACACTGTACATTTCATTTCGGATCTTCTCATCCACATATCTTGGACCATCTAGTACGTAAAATAGTTGGTAATACAGTTAAATGTACCAACAGATTCCAGGTCCATGTCGAGTCTTCGAGCAGTGGTTTCCCATCCGGTAGGCCATGGGGGACCTGAACAGGCCATTGTGGTCTTCTTGAGCGAGACATGAGAGGGTTTGTCATAGGTTCAATACAGGACCACGTCTGAATGCCCATGACCATTCATGACTCTGCATGACAGTAGATTTACAAGGTCATTTTAGAACGATTTAAGAGTATTGTAGTTATGTCATTTGTTTCCAATGAACATGCATATATCTCCCACAACATACAACTATTGATAGAATTTCCCTAAAACGTGATGCTACAAGTTCCTTAGCTAAGCTGAATTGAACTATCACCTCAAAAAGATTAGGAACCGATACCTTAAGAGGATCACTTAAAAAGGTTGGACCTTCACCTCAAAAAGGTGTTTTAAGAGCATCACTTAAAGGTTTATACTCACCAGTTTTAAGAGATAAGATACTACCATCTTAACTATTATCAAGGTACTACTCTGCTGTACGATCGACACGCGTTTTCTCCTAAAAGTACAAACGGCCATAGTTATCCTAGCCCCACATGGAAGATGGGGGTGTGGTGGGAGTTGCGAACCACCACTGATATGCCGCTTGTTCCCAGTTATCATCCCACAAGATCTGGTTGAGAGTGGCTACGTGATGTAGGAATAGCTAGAGAACGGACGGACAGACAGACAAATAAAGACACATATACTTCTGTTACAAACTTACATAACAACACACACACACACACAATATATATTTTTTATATATATATATATATATATATATATATATATATATATATATATATATATATATATATATATATATATATATAAGCGCATGACTTCTTTTTTAAACAGCTGGATCTCTACAAAAAACGTTCCACTAAGACCCGTTTATCGTTCCCAGGACGCAGCACGTCACCACAGGAAACACTTTGTATACTGTGCACAGCGAGAACAAATCCATGATAGACACAAATTTCACGAGAGTAAAAAAAACATTGAAAAAAAAAATTAGAAAACCTGGACTCTCATTTGAAAAACGGAGGCATATATATATATATATATATATATATATATATATATATATATATATATATATATATATATATATATATATATCGCGGAAAAGGTAGACTTGTGGATGATATCAATAGAGCAAGGACTTAAAGAGAGACGTGATCATAAGGATGGTCCGCCACAGTCTGTTTCCGACGGAGCGTAAAAGATTTGACAAACGTTTTTCCCATTCAATTCGTCGTTGTTTTTACTGTGCGTTGTGATGTTCGTTTTAAAAGCACGATTTTACTTCTTCTTTGACTAATATTATCTCTTTCCATTTACGCTTTTCTATCAGTCAATGGAGACTTATCAAACTGACATATAGAGGATTACTCTCATCACCCTCTCCACAATGCTGCTGAGGAGGGCAAGAACAAAGATGTGGCTATGGTGTTGTCGAATTCCTGAAACTCTTCTAAAAATGTCGAAAAAAATGACGCGTAAATGATCCCGAGCATTCTTTGTTAGGCTGATTCAATACCGGAATATCATCATACGAAATGGTACAACTCTATCAGGCTAAATGGTAATAAAAAAAGATATGCATCTGAGAAATATAGGGAGGAGCTGCAGGCAACACTGGGGTATCGATGGCCGGTACACATCCGTACGAGGAATTCACGTAAATATCTTTGAAATTCAAGATCCGTGGGTCAGCTCCGGAGAGTACTCAAACCTTTATATAAGCTGCTACGACATCCAGAGGGTATCAAGACTTATAAGAAGAACGTAAAACAGAAAAAAAACAAAAGACAGCTGTCAACAATGATGCCATATTGGTCGTTCCTTATTTTCCACTTTTTACAGTGCATTAAGATGATTCATCTGCATTTTGCAAGTGCATTACAGCATCGCTTGTAAGCTGACTTCATGTCAAGCTTAGTTAAGATCTTGAGATCGAGTCACACCATCACAAAAACACGATACTGATGCTTCGCGCACACACGCGTATATTGAAATCACAAGAAAACTGCATCTACCATTATCGTATATAATGCTAGATTCCTGGAGAAAATTAGGGTAAACAAGAAAAGCAAAAGCCTTAAAAATGCAGATTAAGTAGGTACAAAGAGCCAAATAGAATACAGACAACCTAGGGACAGGGGTAGAGTTGACACTGCAGCTGAAGTGTCCAAAAAAAAAAAAAAGTCCAGCATCTTGACATTCACTCCTCCACAAAGGAAAATGGAATACGAGGGAATTCGGACACTAGCAACCCACTAAGTTCTCTCGAGGCTAGGCATTAAATCGAAGCGTTAGTATGTGTCCTAATTAAAGCCTATGCTCATAGTTTATCTACCGTTGTAACTGAATCAATTACCCCCCTCCAATTTTTTTGATGAACAAACACAAAGCTAAAATTACAAGAACACATGTTTGTATTCGTGAGCATAAGAATCATGCAGAGCGTTGAACCACGGATATATTCACTATTCAAGTGATCTGCGGCATTCATGTGAACACAGGTCGATTGCTCGAAGCTCTGGCATGCTGAAGGGGAGGGAGGAATGTGGGTGGCAACAGCCTTACCCATACCTCCTGCACTGGTCAACCTACTGTAGCCCCAACAAAGGCGCGTGTAGGGTCTTGATCTCTAACCTCCCTACATGCGCCTGAGTAACCCAATAAGGGAGGCTACTTCGCCCTTCAGCACCGTCGAAATCGGGTGCCCCTAAGTCTTCTCCTTGGATCCAGACGCCTTACATCATTCTTCCGGCGCCCGAGAGAAACATAAGGGCATGCCTCTCCATAAAGAATGCATTTTCCATGTTCTACACATCAGTCACTATCATAAATCTAACGTACTAAGGGGGTAAAAAAAAATAATCCAGCATAACTTTGATTCAACATTACGGGCGCATCTATGAGGAAGGGAGAATGCGTATGGCAAAGTAGCAACGCTTTTTTTTTTTTTCTATGGCGCCTTGTTCAGATTCTGATCTTTCCGGTGTTGGGACAATGGCATTCCGGCCTAGATTCGAAATCTTTATAGGTACCTTGGCTCCCAAACTCTCAGGCTACAGAGTTCTTACGTTGGAGTTATAGTCTAGGGGTGGGGGTACACCAAGCTAAGCCCTTGGTAAATGGCAATATTCGTCAACCGTTTAGTATATCTGGTTTTATCGATGAGTAAAACAGATCAATGATAAATGATTGCCACACTGCTATAGGGAAAATGATGATAAGAGTTTGCAAGACTGTGAACGCAGCGGTTAAGTGGTCAGAAACTTGAATCTCGAAATCTAATGATCATCTCCCACGAAACGGGGGACATCCTTGCGGGAAAGGGGGACTTTATTACACGACTCTGATTCACCCTAAGTGTGATATGCATAACGGTGGAAATGAGGAGGAAACACGAACATCTGAGACTCGATGGTTTTGTCTCCAGGTCACATGGATTCGTTCACTGCAGGCTGAAGAAGAACTAGAATACTGGGTATTAGCACTAACCAAGGCACTTTTGCAGCTGATGGCTGCGCCTCCACCTCAAGATGACCATCACTGAGGTATGACAGACCTGACTGGTTCCCCATACCTTCCCTCTCCCCCACATCTCTCTCTCTCTCTCTCACCCGTCCTCCAGGGACACGAGCAGTGAGGGAATTTACTCACACTGGTGTGGTTATGTGGTGGCTTGCAGTCCTGTTGAAAGTAACAATGAATTGACGCTAATGGTGGGATACTTTGAGCATGTGAGACTTTAAGATAAACGTATCAGCAGTGGGTTTCCATCCGTGTGCTCTACTAATGAAGAAATAATTGAATAAAGTGTATATACATTTTCTTATGACACTGTATAATCATTGTTTATGTTCATCTAATGAATACAACACCAACCATACGTTAGTACACACATCCATACGTTAGTACACACATGAAAGTCTATAACATTTCGCGATGGAAACTGACTCAAGTGTTATACATACAACATAAACCCGCACATGTGCAGACGCTTAACAAAAATAAATCTTCAAAAACACACATGTGATGATATGCATGGAGACACTCGTGTATGCGGAGAAACAATATAAACACAGTATATACACGTACAAGGTTAAGAGACGGAGGCGATACGAATGTAAAACTCTTCCACTCCCGAGGACTGATCACATAACACACAGGACGCAAACACAGATCTCGTGATCAATAATGTCTCGCGTCGTGGAAACAACCTACATCGGTAGGGCTTTTGGTGTGTACGATACAGCATGAACGAGAGTCAAACGTGGCAGTGCTAGTCCAGACCACCGCACCTGTGGCACTATTACCCTCCCACCGCCGTCAAGTGACTCCCCGCCATTTGAGACTGAATACGTAATTACCACCACAACATTATGTAATGAGGGAGACGGGGTTAATAAACTCACGGCTCGTTGCACTTGTCTCCCTGACTCTCTCTCTCTCTCTCTCTCTCTCTCTCTCTCTCTCTCTCTCTCTCTCTCTCTCTCTCTCTATTTTTTCCTTGAATTTTCTGTACCTGCTCCTCTTCCTCTACTTCTTCATCTTCCTCTCTTCTTTCGCAACACGAAATATCATTATTGCGTGTACGTTTAGTTTTACCTACTAGGTGTACTGTGTCTACTGCGTCTTTCTGGCTTAGCCTCAAGATTATAACTTCGTTTTGATTTTTCTCCCCAGTTACCCAGCTCCAACCACCCTAATTCTTTACCTATCGACCTCGTCCCCAAGCCTCAGTTTCTTTATTAAACTCCTTGCCTTAACGGTCCCCCTAATGTCCCTTCACCCTTCATCCCTACCTATCACCCTAAGCTCCCATCAACATCTTTTCATTCAGGTAAATGAAAATGGATATGATTATTAGAAATTATGAAATTCATTACTACATTCAGCAGTCAAAGAGACGGGTGGGTGTTTACACTAGCGCTTAACCATCTGGGTCCATCGGTATTTATATGGATATCAAAAGATTAGATCGTGTGTGTGTGTGTGTGTGTGTGTGTGTGTGTGTGTGTGTGTGTGTGTGTTTCATGGGAGCTCCCCTTCGCCGACTTGTTCATACAACTTACCCACGGTAGGTCTTCGGCGGTCTTGTGTTTCTTGGGCCATCCCTAACCTGCTTCTGATCGGAAGAGGAGGAGGAGGAGGAGGAGGAGGAGGAGGAGGAGTAGGAGGAAGAGAAGGAGGAGGACGAGGAGGAGTAGTCTCGACAAGGACACCTAACCACTGATACACAACAGTTCACGCGTGAGTAGTGCAGCAGCACCATAGGGAGAAACGTGAGTGGTGAGTGTGTCTCCTTCACAGTGAGACCAGCGGGTGTTGCTATCCTCATCCTGGTAACTCTGAGGTCAACGGTTGAGGACCCATGCTGCTTCGGTGGGTGGGTCACCCTGGGTCGTAAATAAAACGACCCATTCGTGGGGAAGGGGGAAATTAGTGACTCTTCATTTCTAGATTCAACAAGTGTGCAATTAAAAGGCTTCGTAGGTGAGTGTGAATGCTCTCTGCAGGTGTTCGGTCGGCGATGATTTCCAGTTCAACGGATATTAACCTCTGGGCCCAGCAGATGTCCGAGGACAGCTGAGGTTTGTGTATATCGATCGTTTTACATTGAATCATATGATCCATTTACTCGACCGGCCGTTTCGTAAACGAGTGGGGCGAACAAAACCCCATCTCCAGCCATGCCTTGCGCTTCGTCGCCAGTGTGTGTGTTTATAGCACATGTTTTCTCCCAGTTTAGGTGCAGTTTGCTCATAGCATTGCGTGCTGTTGACATGATAGCAGGTACACGAATAATTTACAACTTACGTTAATGAGAGGGTTGGTGCACGGTGCACGAAGATAACGAGGTATTCCCCTTACCATCAACTCAGATTATCTCTTCCTAAATTTGCTTATCTCCCGCATCGCAAGGTCATTTCCACCACTTCTCCCCTACTCAGGTCACGACACATCTCTCCCTCCCTCCCCAACCATAGAGACAGAGGTCGTCGGCTCGGCCTTTCTTCCAGCACTGCCTTTAAACAACTGATCATTCCCTCATAACCTCCACCTCTGGCCACTGCTTTCCACTGAGGGTCGGGTCGTGTCAGGTCAGGTAAGTCTTGTCCTCTCTCTCTCTCTCTCTCTCTCTCTCTCTCTCTCTCTCTCTCTCTCTCTCTCTCCTTATGGATGGTTTTCTATCTCTATGTCAGGTTAACGAAAGATGGGGAGGTCGCAAGTTGGCTCGTTTACTGTTAGGCAACACACACACACACACACACACACACACACACACACACACACACATACACACACACACACACACACACACACACACACAAACACACACACACGTGCAGATAATGCCATTCTCAACGCACAAGTGTGCGATACACCACAGGCGCCATCGTACATTGGCGCATCTCTTGAGCTAAATGGCAGAAGACCACAGAGCGCCACATCAGACCTCGTGGCCACAGACGACAAAGACCCTCCGAACCGTCCACGAAAAGGATTGGACTGGTTCTGTCATGGGAGGAATACGGCTGTGGAATCAGGCGAGAGCAGTCCAAAGGAATATGGATCAACAGACGAAGGAGAACCCAGCCGTCACCATCTGGGGTCAGTCGTCACCATGAGAGAGAGAGAGAGAGAGAGAGAGAGAGAGAGAGAGAGAGAGAGAGAGAGAGAGAGAGAGAGAGAGAGAGAGAGAGAGAGAGAGAGAGAGAGAGAGAGAGACTGGAATAATGAAACTGAATACCAGTTGGATGGAGACTCAACATCCCTCTTGGAGAAGAAGTAACTGAAGAGATTTTCCTTGTTCCTCCCCTCCGACATCTCATGGTACAATGTAAAAGGCAGAATTAGTGGAAGCAGAATCGTCGACCGTGTCTATTGGAGGAGACTTGGCCAGGCGGGACCAGACTTTACATTGAAATACTGCACATTAGTTTGAGCTGTTGGAGGCACCGTGTCTGTTACAAGGTGAGTTTTCATTCTTATTCCTTTTCTTTATTCTAAAGCTTAAATTACAGGAATCAATGGGTCCAAGAGACAATTTTCAACCTTAGCATTATTTAACATAAAGTGTATGACCTATACTTAGGGTATTTTCTGAAGAAGATAAAGATACAGGTTCGAGTGACAGAAGGAAGTCTTCATCCTCAACGCTTAGGCTCAACTGAAACATAAAATGAAAAGCAACAAAGACAGATAAGAGAAAGCTGAAAGGAGGAGGAAATCCATAATAAGTAAGATGCACAGCTTCAACAACTCTTTGCCAATTTTCTATTCCTCCCACATACAGACGACCAGTTATCCACAGCTTCAACTGGGCTCCAGCTGAAACCCCCTCCCACTCACATGCACCTCGTCTCATGGTAGTGATGTCGCCTCCTCCTCAGTTCCAGCAGCTGAAAAGTTAAGTTCTCTAACTCTCCTTGGGGATGTCGAGATCCCCACCGCTAGCCTACGGGAACACTTTGAATTCCTCCCTCGATCATGGAGATGTACCCAGACACGCACCAGATTACTGCACGGAGGACACAAGACCAGGAACAACAAGGCAGCGAAAGATCACCGTGCCCCGCCAGCCATCAGCGTCGCTCCTTTTCTGTCTCGATCATTCTCCTTTGGCGACGTTCTACCTTACATTTCTTCTTCTTCTTCTCTTTCTTCTTCTTCTTCTTCTTCTTCTTCTTCTTTGCTCGCGCTCCTCTGCATCCTGCACCATCACTCTCTCATTGGAATCTGTTCAAAGGGGAACGGAAAAAGTGGTCTATGGGTCGGCCAGGTGTTCATGACCACGGCCAGTGTCGACACCCGAGTGACATGAGTGGTATTAGGGAGAGGGGTGAGTTACTGTCCAACCCCAGGTGACGTGAGGGGTAGGAGTGAGAGGCTACCATCCACCTCAGATGACCTCAGGTGACACAGCTGTTGGCAGTGAGGGTCACTCTACATCCCAGGTGACCCCCCCAAGTGATCTATTCACCCCATGTGACCCCCAGGTGACACAGCTGGTGGCAGTGAGGGTCACTGTCCATCCTAGGTAACCTCCCCAAGTGACGCAGGTGGTAGTGAGAGGTCCTGACCACCATGGCTAATACTGACCCCAGGTGACGTGACTGGTGGCAACAGGTCTAGGTACAGAGAGCCAGATATCAAGGACGCCCCCTCGCCGAACCTACACTTAGACCAATTATCTCTATTTCGCAGAATATCTCGCCTTCTTTACAAGCGGCTGGCTGGCTGGCTGGTTAGCTGGCTAGCTGGTTGGCTGGCTGGCTGGTTGGCTGGCTTGTTAGCTGGCTGGCTGGCTGGCTGGCTAACTGGCTGGTTGGCTGGCTGGTTGGCTGGCTTGTTGGCTGGCTGGCTAGCTGGCTGGTTGGCTGGCTTGTTGGGTGGCTGGCTGGTTGGCTGACTGGCTGGCTGGCCGACTGGCTGCTTAGCTGGCTGGCTGGCTGGCTGGCTGGCCGTACCACTTGGTCATGTTCTCGTAATGATGATAGTGTCGCGCTGTCATTGATGTTCTTATGGTTCGCTGTTCACTGCCGCACTGTCACTGACGCTCTTATGGTTCGCTGTTCACCGAATCTAAGAACCGTTAAAATAGACTATGAAGTCCTGTCGCCCCTAAAATGAATGAAAGAAGGCGAGTAGTGCCATTGAAACGTTCTGTTTCCGTTGGCCGAGTGACATGTCTTGACTATAATGATGACAATACTATATGTGATATGTACTTTAGTGAGTACACTTAACTATATACAGTGTCAATCGTAAAAAGGAATATTCTCATTCTTAAAACTCTCTCTCTCTCTCTCTCTCTCTCTCTCTCTCTCTCTCTCTCTCTCTCTCTCTCTCTCTTGAGAGAATAGGTCAGACCCCACACTATCATTTCTAACTGCCATGTAAAAATGTACCGAAACCACATTCTATCCACAGCCAAGCCCCGCATCCCCTACCCCCCCAAAAAAATGAAGAGATACGGTGAGCGATAAGCGCTATCTTCACCAATGTGAAAAAAAAAAACCCTCATCCAAAGGCAGATGGATGTGAGTCATGGCTTCATCCGCTGCCGCGTGTACTCCCAGGTTTATGTACTTCTTAGACCTCCGCGTAGGATATCATGGGGTAGGGTGGGACACGGCATTCCTTAGCTCGAGGATGTGCGTGCGAAGCGGGGAAGCCCTCTTAGAGGCGTAAATCTGGAGTCTTAAGACGTAGAAGATCTTGGCTTCCCTCGAGCTTCATCACGCCAGAGAAAATCTGCTCTGCAGGCATATCAAACACCGGAAAGTGGAAGGAACGCATCCCGGAGTTAAAAGAGAAGAGGAGGAGGAGGAGGAGGAGGAGGAGGAGGATTAATACCAGATCGCTGACGCCACCGTCTGTAAATCCTGGGTGTTGAGCCAGCTAGGCGCTGCACATGGTGAGTAATTGACCCCGTGCATGTTCCTGCTCCAGTGGTATCCAAGAACTCATCACGAAAATGGAGCGTAGCTACAGTGGACTCCTCCCTACACGACGCACGCGACTAATCACATATATCCTGAAGGAGGGGCAGGTGAGGCCTCCTCGTCTACACTTATTTGCAGACGGGGGAAAGAGGAGGAACCACTTCTGGTGCGTTCGTAGCCGAATGTGTGCAAGATACCATTCGCTAATTACTGTATTAGGAGAACGATGAACGTCCTCACCCATCACTGCAGCCATTCATTTTGGCTTCAGATATGTCATTATATAAATCATTGGTCGGGATACCAGCCTGGATGGTTTATCGCCGAGAGTGTGAATAATGGCTGTACTCTCGCCCCCATACACACATACACCTCACCTTAAGTCACACCAGACCACGCCAGTATCATACTGATCTCACCCTTATGACTTACGGATACGTTACATGTAAGACCGGTGTAAATATCGGAGGGGTTTCAGCACGTTATTACCCGGTACCTTCATCAGGGCTTGATGCCGCCTGCGCCTAATGAGGAGAGACTTGATCTATGGGTGTGTGTGTGTGTGCGTGTGTGTGTGTGTATGTGGAGAAGGGTGTGGGGTGGGGGGGATCGTACGAGGCAGCGGGAGGGCGCCCGACCACGCGATCTCAAGGCGCGCAGGTTCCGCTCTACGACGAAGGAGCCAGATCGGAAGGGGAGCCTTCGTCACTCTCTCCAGCTTCGTCCCTCAGGTTCAGTCTAGGCTGCCTGCCGTCACTCGCTGTGGCTTCGGGCAATGCACGCCCTTCGCTCATGCCTAGCGAGGCTCGGTGGTGCCCAGTGACGAAGATGCGTCGTCCGCACGGGAGGTGTACCGACACGCTGATGAGAGTACATCCACTCAGAGATATTACAAGATAAGTAACGGATCGTTAGCGGCAGTTAGTCGAGTTCCCTCGATGGGAAATGGTGTAGAAATCCTTAGTCAAGAACGAGCTTAGCTTCCTCATACCTACGACACTACACACACACACACTCGTTTCCTGCTATGGGCAGATCCAGTAGCCAGGAAACATCATTTTACACAAATATGTGTCGGAAATGACTCCAATGGTATGGTACATACGAAGGATTCGTCTCTCGACTTCGGCTTCCTTTTTCGCACGAAGTCTTCAAGGTTTGGCTCGGCCGCAGGTGTGTGGATCAGAAGCGACTGACACACCCGGATATGAAGACCTATCAGTGGAGATGTAGGTGTCAAGGTTAAGCCATCTCCTTCACTGCATGTGAGATTCTATTGCCTGGTGTCAACACGTTTCCTAGTTAAGTTTAACAAGTGTAGCTTGTCTCAATACGGATATGGATGCTTTAGGTCGAAATTCCAAATTTTTGGACGCTTTAGGCCGAAATTTTAGATTGCCGGAGGCTTTTGGTCGAAATTCCAGATTTCTGGACGCTTTTGGACGAAATTCCAGATTTCTGTCATGAACTATAGATTGAAAAAAGAGAAGTGGTAGATAATTTCTTTTTTCTTTAAACCTGTCGCGTGACTCAGAGATTCAAATTCAAGTGAGGCACTCAAGTCTCGGCATCAACTACGTGTGGATTTCTAAGCAAGACTGCACAAAGGTTTTAAACCAAGGACTGGAACGATGATAAAACAAGACTTTGAAGGACAATAAGAGTAAGAAAAAAAAAGTTAATGGACCTGGGGAAGATAGATTAGTGTATCAGATACAGAGATTAGAAAAAAAAAATGTAATCGTAAATTGGTCTTCATTATGAGGTATTATAGAGTGTCACAAGTAACTATAAATAGAACTTGTGAAACAGAGAACTGGTATAAGACACTGCAACACTACACTACCTCCCGAATCACTGCTGGACAACAGCTGCACTATGATGGTATAATAAATCCGTCCATAACAAAATGATTGAAGGAGGATTGATTTCACAACAGTAAAAGGCCGTTAAGAGCGCTCTGTAATTTCCCGACCTTATTTATGGGATCCGGGAAGACGGTGGCTACGGATACAATCCGGATCTTGATGACGAACCGAACACCAGATGGAAGCTGCAACTCCATGTTCAGTATATTGGTTATTCTTTTTTTCTCTCTAAAACCGCATCTGTAGACCTGTACAGATAAAAGTTATACGTGT